>NC_052950.1:6025450-6078462 GCF_013358895.1 Oreochromis aureus
TACACCTGAGACTGTCACCTGTCTGTCTGTCCTGCACTCTCTCTGTTTCTTTCTCTCTGATTGTGGAATAAAAGTATGAACATGTATTTATAAGTTACACTTGTGTTTGAATCCTGCAGCTTATCACACATTTGATTTCCATGTGTGACAACTGCAAGTGTCCAGAGTGAGGACAGACTGAGGGACCCACTGCTGCACATCATCTGTGAGGCTTTGCACCCTGATGATCCACCAGGACAAACTCAGCAGTGTGTGAGGAAGAGGAGGAGGAAGAGCCAGCAGCAGCTGACAGATGGGGAGAATAGACATACTGTTCCTGTTTGTGAAGGACTGCTAGAAACATTTAAAATAACTAATTATCTGTCCTGAATCATTATTAGGTAATGTTCAGATAATTTGATCATTCCAGTGTTTTCAGTGTGGGAGAAAGTACTCAGGGCCTTCAAGTTACACACTATGAAAGGCAGCACCAAGTTTAATATTCAGAAACCTAAAGTATGTATCAGCAGCAGAATGGAGCTAAAAATAAATGTTTGTTTCAGTTCTATGAAGCTTTGAGTATTTTGGATTAGTAGCACTGCTGTGTTTGTTGCATCATATTGCTGTAATTGTTTATATGCTTTATATATTCTGAGGTAAGTTGATCTATAGTGTTACATCATATTCTATAAGGATGTTATGTGTTTGTATACTTTCTGCCCAGTTTGACCCATTTAGCAGAAGTCAGCCTGTTTAAGGCTCTGATATCTATTCTGTATGACTTAAAGCAGTTATGACATGGTCTGATTTTTCTCACCCAATAAAGGGATATTTAATGTATCAGTCTACTCTTCATTCTATCAGACACAGTTATCACAGCTCGTACATTTTCTTTTTTTACACATATATGTAAGCATTGAGCCAAATTTAGTAATGCCAACATATTACACGGACAATATTTGTCTCTTATATATAATACATCTACATATACACTGTCAAAGATACCTGAGTGTCTTTGAGTGAAGATTTAAGGTGATAGGACATATAAATAACTGCAACTTGAATCTTTACTGAAGCTCAGTATTAGACACAGAGTTCACTCACATGAATTTCACTCACATGTGCTGTACCAGTGTACCTGCACATGTGATGTGACAATAGAAGTGATTTGATTTGAGAGTTCAAACTCACTGCTGTAATAACTTATGATTAATATAATAACTATGATATTGGCCATATCATATTTACACTGACTTTAGTCTCATGAACAACATTAGCTAATTGTTATTTACTAGCTAATCTTAAATGACTGTTCAGTACAGATATGAAGGCCAGCAATCATATTTTACAGTCCTGTGGTCTCAGCCTCAGATACTTATTAAATCACACAAAGCTCGTGTAGAAACAAACACACGAACAAAATATGTTCTCCTTCATTTCCGTCAAAGCTGTATGAAACGTTTCCAGCGGTTGGTGTATATGGTTGCTAGGCAACCTGGGCAGCGCGACGGAGGCTAGACCGTCCCATTTCACAAGCCTCGCACTTCCGGCCTTAGCGGTCTTTGAGTACGCGGCCCTTGAGGATCGTTGAGGCTGCGTACTTAAAGGCTGCAGACCCTGAATTGGGATACAGCCGTTGACTGCTCTTTCTCATAACCACGTTCAGCAGAACAACTTCCGGTTCAAAAGGCTACCGGATCCATCATCCAATCAGTGATGCCTGTTGTTGCAGCATTGGTACCTACCTCTTCCGGTTTGGTTTTTTTGTTGTTGCGCTTTTCAATTTGTTTTTGCGCTTTTCAATTTGTTTTTGCGTTAAGTGATTTGTTGTTGCGCTTTTCAATTTGTTTTTGCGTTAAGAGATTTGTTTTTGCGCTTTTCAATTTGTTTTTGCGCTTTTCAATTTGTTTTTGCGTTAAGTGAATTTGTTTTTGCGCTTTTCAATTTGTTTTTGCGCTTTTCAATTTGTTTTTGCGTTAAGTGATTTGTTGTTGCGCTTTTCAATTTGTTTTTTTGCGTTTTGTGATTTGTTTTTGCGCTTTTCAATTTGTTTTGCGCTTTTCAATTTGTTGTGCGTTTTGTGATTTGTTTTGTGGTTTGCACTTCAGGGCCACCGTAATATCCATATATATATATCATATATATATATATATATATATATATATATATATATGGATATATGTATATATATATATATATATATATATATATATATATATATATATATATATATATATATATATATATATATATATATATATAAATAGAATTGGCACTAGCATGGAAGCCAGTGGAATTTAATAGGTCAGTCTAAAAGTTTTTATGTTTCAGTGGGTAGCTTTACATTACAGAAGCAAGAATTTAGTCAGGGGTTCCTCCTGAATCTGTCCTTGGTTCACTACTCTTTAACTTTAAATGCTCTTCCTGGGTATGATAATAAAATTACCTTTTTGTTCTCACAGCCTTACAATTAATAAGTGTGTATTCATGATCACTTGTGTTTTACCTTCTTTTGTTTTCATTGTAAACTTACACAGGTTGTTTCTGTTTTTATCTTGTCTTTTAAGCACATTGAGTTTAAGTACAATGAAATTTGCTATATAAATAAAAACCCCGGGGACTGTCTGTGGTCCTGTAGTTAAACAACTGTTCCTTGGAAAAATCTGATGACTCAGTGGGCCCAAGGACTCAACTTAAGAAGGGCAGTATTATTATAAATTACTTTGCCATATATACCTGAATAATACAAAACATTATTTACCATCCATTGTAATCTCTCACATTCCTGTGTCAATGAAATGATTGATGTTGTTTTAATTGACATCTTATTATTATTTTTTTGCAGGTACCTGTATGTATTAAAATCATATCATATGCATCTTCCTCAAGTAGATTGGATCACCAAAGATGGGTAAGGCAGCCATTACCCTTTTAAAACAGTTTTTACAAATTAGCATTAATATAAAAAATATAATTCTTGTTTAGAACATAAGGAATTAACAGTAAACTAAAAGGTAGTTCATGTTTTGTCATCCTACTCTACATATATTAAGACAGTGACAAATGACAAATGATAAAAAGATATACATAATGATTTGCAAAAGTCTAGACCTACTGTCATTTCCTTCTACCAAGTTGATGCACTGTCCTGGTTCTTGTTCTTCACAGGCCTCGATCTCCTAAGGCAGCTCATTATTAAGAGCGGATCCAATTATAAGTGGAAAAAAGGTAGAAACTGGATCCAGGACAGAAACAACCGTGTTTCACTGTTGGTTTTTTGTTCTTACATAAACACAAAGAGAAAGATTGTATGTGTGTCCTCACTAGAATAGGGATTTGTGCTGGTGCATGTAACTGTAGCCTATGATTTAAATTTGTTAACTGGTAATTATTTGACAATGCATTTCAGGTCAGTTTATGAAGTAAAGAAAAAGTAATGTATTGAGTGGTCTAATGAACTACTTTCTACAGGAAGTAATTTAGTATTATTTTTAAGTAATGTATTTCTTTTGTTGATTAATGACCACAACACTGTACATGTATGACATCCAGCTGTATAAGTAGGAATGAGCAATGTCATATATATATATATATATATATATATATATATATATATATATATATATATATATATGTATATATACAGTGTTGGGAAGGTTACTTTTAAAATGTATTCCATTACAGAATACTGAATACATACCCCAAAATGTATTCTGTAATGTATTCCGTTACGTTACAGTATGACAGTAACGTATTCTGAATACTTTGGATTACTTATTATATTATCATGCTTTTTACAACTACATAAATGTACTATTGCTGTGTGATTTATTACTATTACTGAAGGTCCATGACTCCGAACCATAGTAAAGGGACCTCTGGCTAACACGATGGGTTCCGTGTCGAACCCATATGTATATATATATATGTATATATATATATATGTGTATATATATGTATGTGTATATATATATATATATATATATATATATATATATATATATATATATATATATATATATATATATATATATATATATATATGTGTGTATATACAATAACAGAACAGCACCACCAAGGCTGGAGACGGAGCAATACTGGAAGAGCATATGGGAGAAGGACGCAACCCATAACGGCAATGCTCAGTGGCTAGTGGATCTGAGGGCAGACCACAGCAACCTCCTGAACAGGGTCCAGTAACCATCACAGTGGCAGATATCCAAGAAAGGGTCTCCAGTATGAAGAGTTGGACAGCACCAGGGCCCGACATGGTTCACGCCTACTGGCTGAAGAAGCTGACTGCACTCCACAGCGCCTGGCAGCACAAATGAACCAGCTGCTAGTTAACGAGAGACACCGGAATGGCTAACCGAAGGTCGGACGGTCCTGATCCCCAAGGTCCCATCCAACTACCGACCAATAACCTGCCTCAGTACTACATGGAAGCTCCTGTCAGGCATCATATCGGCTAAGATGAACAGGCACATGGGTCAATACATGAGCGGGCACAGAAAGGGATTGGCAAGAATACCAGAGGCGCAAAACACCAGCTACTGGTAGACAGAACAGTCAGCCGAGACTGCAAGACCAGACTGACCAACCTGTGCACAGCCTGGATTGATTACAAGAAGGCCTATGACTCAATGCCCCACAGCTGGATACTGGAATGCCTAGAATTGTACAAGATCAACAGGACCCTAAGAGCCTTCATCAGGAACTCAATGGGGATGTGGCGTACAACACTAGAGGCCAACTCCAAGCCCATAGCACAAGTCACCATCAAGTGCGGGATCTACCAAGGAGATGCTCTGTCCCCACTGCTGTTCTGCATAGGCCTGAACCCCTCAGTGAGATCATTAACAAGACTGGCTACGGATACCGACTACACGAAACGGAGCGGTTGTCAGCCACCTCCTGTACATGGATGACATCAAGCTGTATGCCAAGAGTGAACGAGACATCGATTCACTGATCCACACTACCAGGCTATACAGCAATGACTTCGGGATGTCATTCGGGCTGGAGAAGTGTAGTCGGATGGTAACAAAGAGAGGAAAGGTAGTCAGAACTGAGGGGATCGAACTACCAGAAGGCAACATTGCAGACATAGAGGACAGTTACAAGTACCTGGGGATCCCGCAGGCGAATGGGAACCATGAAGAGGCCGCTAGAAAAGCTGCAACCACCAAGTACCTGCAGAGGGTCAGGCAAGTCCTGAGGAGTCAGCTGAACGGTAAGAACAAGATCCGGGCTATCAACACCTACGCCCTGCCCTGCCCGTGATCAGGTACCCTGCTGGGGTAATAGGCTGGCCAAAGGAGGAGATAGAAGCCACTGACATAAAGACAAGAAAGCTCCTTACCATGCATGGAGGGTTTCACCCCAAGTCCAGCACCCTGAGGCTGTACGCTAAGCGGAAGGAAGGGGGCCGAGGACTGGTGAGTGTCAGCACCACAGTCCAGGATGAGACAACGAACATCCAAGAATACATTGGGAAGATGGCCCCAACTGACCGAGTGCTCAGTGAATACCTCAGGCAGCAGAAACCCAAGAAAGAGGAGGGAGACGAGGAACCATCATGGAAGGACAGGCCCCTGCACGGTATGTACCACCGGCAGATAGAGGAGGTGGCTGATATCCAGAAATCCTACCAGTGGCTGGACAAAGCTGGACT
This sequence comes from Oreochromis aureus, assembly GCF_013358895.1. Taxonomy (NCBI): domain Eukaryota; kingdom Metazoa; phylum Chordata; class Actinopteri; order Cichliformes; family Cichlidae; genus Oreochromis; species Oreochromis aureus. The sequence goes on from NC_052950.1 coordinate 6,031,104, forward strand.
GAAAGACAGCACAGAGGCACTAATCATGGCAGCACAAGAACAAGCTCTGAGTACAAGATCCATAGAGGCTGGGGTCTATCACACCAGGCAAGACCCCAGGTGCAGGCTATGTAAAGATGCCCCTGAGACAATCCAGCACATAACAGCAGGGTGCAAGATGCTAGCAGGCAAGGCATACATGGAACGCCATAACCAAGTGGCGGCATAGTGTACAGGAACATCTGTGCCGAGTATAACCTGGAAGTCCCGAGGTCAAAATGGGAGATGCCCCAAGGGTGATGGAGAATGACCGAGCTAAGATCCTGTGGGACTTCCAGATACAGACGGACAAAATGGTGGTGGCTAACCAACCGGACATAGTGGTGGTAGACAAACAGGAGAAGACGGCCGTAGTGATCGATGTAGCGGTTCGAATGACAGCAATATCAGGAAGAAGGAACACGAGAAGCTGGAGAAATACCAAGGGCTCAGAGAAGAGCTCGAGAGGATGTGGAGGGTGAAGGTAACGGTGGTCCCGTGGTAATCGGAGCACTAGGTGCGGTGACTCCCAAGCTAGGCGAGTGGCTCCAGCAGATCCCGGGAACAACATCGGAGATCTCTGTCCAGAAGAGCGCAGTCCTGGGAACAGCTAAGATATTGCAAGAGGACCCTCAAGCTCCCAGGCCTCTGGTAGAGGACCCGAGCTTGAAGGATAAACCGCCCGTAGGGGCGTGCTGGGTGTTTTTTTTATATGTGTGTGTATATATGTGTGTGTATATATATATGTGTGTATATATATGTATATATATATATATATATATATATATATATATATATATGTGTATATATATATATATATGTGTGTATATATATATATATATATATATATGTATATATATACATATACATATATATATATGTATGTATATATATATATATATATATATATATATCTGCCTGTCTGTATATGTCTGAAATGAAAAATACAAAAAGAAAAATTGACAGTTCGGAATTGTGCGTTATTACTATTCCTCAAATTTGTAAAACTAAAGATTTGTTACTAAGGATGTTTTACAGACATATATCCTAAAGCCCACTCTATTTACAATCATTTCTCCTGCATCTCATTTGGTGGATGTTGTACCAGTTTTGCCCTTACTTCATCTCAATTCATCTCACACTTTTCCAAGGATACAATAGTCCCAGGCTTACTAAAGCCCATTGATTTTCACAAGGTGATTTATAGGTGGCGTGCACGTTAGGGCAGACTTGATTGTATAAGGGAGGCTGCAGAGTGCCACTTTAATGAGGATGGTGACACAGGGTTGAGAAGTAAGCACCCAGCTTACCACAGGATGAACCACGATTATATAGCTGCTGTTTTGCTTTAGCTTAACAACCAAAGGTACAAAGCATGTTCTAATACAGTTAGGTTCATAAATATTTGGACAATGACACACTTTTTGCATTGCTTCCTCTGTACAACATCGCAGCGGATTTTAAACCAAACAATCAAGATCTCATTGAATTGCAGACTTAATGAGCTTCAACAAAAGGACTGCAATTGTTTAGAAATTACAGACATTTTGTGAATTATATGGTCCCCAGTTTATAGGGAGTGAAAAATAATTGGACAATTGACTAAGAAGACATCTCATGGCCAGGTGAGGTGTTTCACCTTGCTATGCCATTCCACATTAAACAGATAAAAGACGTAGAACTGTCCCCAATTTGCTCACTGGAATTCTCAATATAAGGTCCAAAACGAATGCCATCATAAAGCAAATAAACCTATCAGAGGAATACCAAAAATTATAATGGTCAAATCAACAACCTGGTGGATTTTTAAAAAGGAAAAGTGCACTGACCAGTGTAACGAGGTGGTTACAGTAAAGGTTCCTGAAAAGTTAATTCATTATTTTTATTAGCCCCCTTAAATTAAAGCTGAAATTTGGGACTTCAATTAAATTTTCATTATACCAATATTTACATGTCAGCAATTTCCCATATTAAAGAAGACTTGGAACTCTCAACTAATGATTATTAGGTCATTTTTTCTTAAGACACTTCAACTTAATTCAATTCAACAATCATATTCACAAACTTGGACGTGTCCATTTTATAAAATATTAGCTCATTTTGAATTTGATGCCAGCAACATTTCTCCAAAAGTTGGGATAGAGGCAACAAAAGGCTGGAAAAGTAAGTGATACTAAAAAGAAACAGCTGGAGGAACATTTGGCAACTAATCAGGCTAACTGAAAACTGGTCGGCATAACTGGTATAAAAAGAGCATCTTAGGGAAACTGTTTCTTAGAAATAAATTTGAGTAGAGATTCGTTAATTTGCAAAAAGCTGTCTACAGATTGTGGAACAATTTAAAATGAACGTTCAGCATAAGATTGTATCATCAAAAGATTTTGACAGTCTGCTGAAATCTGTGTTCAAGGGACAAGGCAGAAAAATCAGTGTCGGATGGCTGTCATCTTCAGGCCCTTAAAAACAGGCATGACTCTGTCAAAGAAATCACTGCAAGGGCCCAGGAGCACTGTCTGAAAACAGTTTGTCAACTCAAGTGATGACCTGAAACAGTCACAGCCATCAGGTAATGAGATAATGGTAATGGTATAATGAGTTGCCAGGAAAATTAATTCCTGACGGCACTTTGGAACCAACAGCTGGGTGTTTTCCTCCCCACTGGAAGTGTCACAACTCAATTGAAAAATTCTGTCCCACTCATTGCAAAATAGGGTTGTGTTTGTACTGGGTCACTGCATACCATTTGGCCATCATCTCAACGTCAACATTTGCTTGAGGGCAAACTCCAGTGGAAAATTTCTCGTCTGTTTCCACAGGCCTCACGTACCTTGATCCTTGCATCCATGGGAAGAGGAGCCAGTTAAATATTGCCTTCGGTGTGCCGCTAGCCTGAGGCATAGGTCCTGCTGCCTCAAGTCCACCACTGCCTGCTTCTGATGCATAGCTGCCAGTTCTTCCATCATTTACACCAAGGCCGGCACCAGCTGTACAGGCTGTGGGTCTGACAGCCTTGTGCATGTTGGGAGGCATTTAGCACCAGTGTAGCAAGTTACGATGTCATCTCTAAAACTTTGGGACTCCAGCAAACCAGGCCGAGACCTATTATCTACAAATAGAGGAAACCTGAAACTGCGGTGAACCTTTTCAGGAGTGGTACCAAATCTTATTCAGAGTGCATCAACAACTCGTTCAGGAGGTCACAAAAGAACCCAGAACAACATTCACACAACTACTGGCCTCATTTTTTTCTGTTTTGGTCAATAGTGAACATTCAACAGTAAGAAAGCAACTGGGCAAAAAGGGTATCCATGGAAAGGTTCTAAGGCAAAAACCACTGGTGACCAAAATAACACAAAGGTTTTTCCCATATTTGCAAGTGAACATTTTAATGATGAATCACAATTTCAGTCACTATCAGAATCCCTAAGTTAATTATTATGCTCTCTACCAAAAAATCCAGAAGGAGAATGTTCTGGCTCTGAAGCTCAAGTGCACTTCAGTTATGCAGCAAGGCAATGGTCAGAAACATACCAGCAAATCCATCTCTGTATGTTTCAAAATGGATGTTTTTGGAGAGACCTTGTCAAATCAAACTGAAAAATAAGATGTAATAATGTAGTAATTTTCAAGTTATTAGAACTCAATTACCAAAGTAATAACTTATCAATATCAAAGTAATATCATGACAGCAAAAAACAAAACAAAACAAAAAAACTGGCTAAAGTTGGCAGTTGGCGCCCAACTTCTTTGTCTTTATCCAGGAATAGAAATAGAAATTGCAGAATCCCAGTAGGTAGTAGTCTGCCACCTATCTATTATAACAGAGGCTAACAGTTGAAAATTGAGCCTATCCTATTTGAAACTTCACATTGTTTTCTGTGGTACTTTCTCAACACATCTCCATCACACAAAAGGACAGTAAGTTATGCCCTTACTCCAGTATCCCATGATTCTTGTTTATATGTTGGCCAGAAATAACTCTTCTTTTTGCTTAAGGAATGGTGTCCACAAATGCAAGACCTTAACTCAGTTAAACTTTCTGCCTTGAAGGCTTCATATCTAGTAGCTAATACTATTACCAAGGGGGGGAAATGCCATTAGATATTGGAGAGAAATAAAGGACATATGCCTGGAAGCTGCAGCTGCTAAAGCTGGGCAAGGCGCAAACTGATAAGGCAGCTGAAAATGTTTTGAAGTTTTTGTTTGAAATACTAGGTCCATCCTTATGATATATAATTTATGTTTATGAGTTCACAGATGTGGAAATGAGGCTTTCTTGTCTATGTGTAGTGCATCAAGGTGACTTGCAAGAAGATTTATTGTTTGCCTAAACATCACTATAGAGAAAATATTTAAAGCAACTGAAATTATGAACTAAAGCTTTGACTTTGTTTTTTGTGTTTATTCCAATGGCCTTCTGTAGTGAGAAGCCACTTATCTGGCTTGACTGCAGAGAAACTGAACACAATACTGTGAGGCCACCACTTTTACATTCCTCATAAAATGGTGGCCAGTAAAAAACAATCACTGGAACAAATTAAGGTTACTTTGAACTTATTAAAGCAATAATTAATTAGGGCCCGAGCACAAAAGTGCGAAGGCCCTATTGTATCTGCTCCGTTTATTATTATTAGGGCCCGAGCACCGAGAGTGCGAAGGCCCTATTGTATCTGCTCCGTTTATTAGGGCCCGAGCACAAAAGTGCGAAGGCCCTATTGTATCTGCTCCGTTTATTATTAGGGCCCGAGCACCGAGAGTGCGAAGGCCCTATTGTATCTGCTCCGTTTATTATTATTATTAGGGCCCGAGCACTGAGAGTGCGAAGGCCCTATTGTATCTGTTCTGTTTATTATTAGGGCCCGAGCACCGAGAGTGCGAAGGCCCTATTGTATCTGCTCTGTTTATTGTTATTATTATTATTATTATTATTATTATTATTATTATTATTATTAGGGCCCGAGCACCGAGAGTGCGAAGGCCCTATTGTATCTGCTCCGTTTCTTCTTCTTATTATTATTAGGGCCCGAGCACCGAGAGTGCGAAGGCCCTATTGTATCTGCTCCGTTTATTATTGGGGCCCGAGCACAAAAGTGCGAGGGCCCTATTGTATCTGCTCGTTTATTATTAGGGCCCTCGCACTGAGAGTGCGAAGGCTCTATTGTATCTGCTCCGTTTCTTCTTCTTCTTCTTCTTATTATTATTCAGGCAAAAGAAGGGCCTTTTTGAGGGCTTTAACATGCTCGAAAACTCTTGGAATTTTGCACACATGCCAGGTCTGGTGAAAAATTTTGTATTTTAATGGTTTTACATATGAGCACTGGGAAATGGCTCTAGAGCGCCACCTATGCGTTGTTAAATGCAGCCCTACGAACACATCGTTTGAGCTACATGTATGAAATTTGGCACACATGTGTATCATGCCAAGACGAACAAAAAAGTCAGTGGGACCATTGACGCAAACCCAACAGGAAGTCCGCCATTTTGGATTGAAGGTGACATTTTGGCTCTAATTTTGCCGTTTCCATGCCTCGAACTTTTTCGAACTCCTCCTTGGGATTTGGATGTCTAAGCTTCATCTTTGGTCAGTGTCAACTACACACCTGGGCGATGTTAAATTGCGGAGCTTTTGAGTTTTCACAATACGTTGAGGCCGTGGCGCCATGGCGAATTTCGATGACTCGCCATGAAAATCTTATTGCCTCTCATTCTGTCATACATGGTCCGACCTGGACCAAAGAGCACACAAATGATAAGGCTCCACCCCTGAACATATTTCAACTGCCATATTTGACACCAGGGACAGCGCCACCTAGTGGGAACAGGAAATGTCATGTTTTACACTTTGGTGTACAGTATTGTGATCGCTGACATCTGCAGCCTCAAATTTCTTCAGGAAAGCCTTAACGAGTTGGTCTTGGGTTACAGTGAAAACTGTGAGTTTTCGCGAAAGGGTGTGACCCCAGCAGCATGGCGATTATTGATGTCTCGCCATTAAGAAACAAATTAGTATAACTCAATGAAATCCAGTCTGATCAGTACCAGACTTTACAGGGATGATGTCAGACCCGCCCTGAACAGAATGATGTGCCCATTGTCAGGAATAGGTAGAGCGCCACCTAGTGGCACCAGGAAATGCAATGGCTTTCATTTTCTTCTACTGATTTTCACAGGTTCATCGTGGCCACCTCAAAAGCGGTTAATATCACCATCAGTCCCTCATGATGCTTCAGTGAGAAAATTGTGAGTTTAAACTGAACGGTGCACCCTGGTGGCAACGCGGTTCACCATGAAAGACGAAGTGGCTTTTGAGGGGCTTGGAAAGTTGAAAAAGTCTTGAAATTTGGCGCACACCTCCTGTAAATGACCCAGATTATTTGTCTCATTGATATTTTTCAAACAGTTAAATCCCTGAACGAATTACACCTTATAATATAGATTAGACTCTTATTTTGAAATTCGGAACGGACAACTTCCGGGAAGGAAGATCGTACTGCTACTGCTTGCTGCAGAAAAGGTTAATTATGTGTGCCTATGCCAAGAGGCACACATATTACTATTCGTCGGATTTATTATTCTTATTATTATGTGTGCCTATGCCAAGAGGCACACATATTACTATTCGTCGGATTTATTATTATGTGTGCCTATGCCAAGAGGCACACATATTACTATTCGTCGGATTTATTATTCTTATTATTATTATTATTCTCCATCTTCCGCCTAAATTTCGGCACGTATCACGCCCCGCAGTTTTGAGACAAGCTTCATATATGTTACCTCATTTTGTGCGGCCGGATCTGGAATGGTGTGCTATGACTTTTGGTGTTTATGAATTTTATAGTTTTTTAAATATTAATATTTTAGTGAAAATTTTCCCGCGCTCCTCTGCCAAACAGTTTTGACATTAGGATTACATATGTTAGATCATTTTGTGCGGCTGGAGCTGGACTATTATGTTGTGACTTTTGGTGTTTATGACTTTTATAGTTTTTAAATATTAATATTTTAGTACAAATTTAGGCCAATTCATCTTTTGGCGCCAAATAAACAGACTTCATTTGTGGTGTCTTGGCTCTCTCTAGTGGTATACCGGGAGTAGTACAGCCGAAAAGATTTATCCTTGTGTTGAAAACTCCATATCCCACAATTCATAGCACGCCTCTACAGAGTGAACAATGGCGGCCACCACTTCGTTTTATATGTCTTTTATTCGTGTTTCTAGGTCACAAAATAAACTTTTAAGATATTTTCAGGTGAGAATGTAGGTGTGTAAACTTCAAATATCTGCTTGTTTTATCAAGACATCCCATATTTTTAGCGACAGTGCTCTGACGACGTCGGTCCTGCCTGACAGCTAGCCGGCTACCTAGCTAGCTGCCGCACTTGGCTGCAAATGGATAGCGAGGGACTCTCTCTGTCGTTTCACCTCCCGGTCTCTCGCAAATGCTCGCACAGAATCGGAGTTACAGCTGGATGTGGAAAAAATAACTGAGTTGTTTGGTGGTGCTATAACGCGGAGCTACAACAGTGGGCAGCTATCCACGGTGTATGACAGAAAGGACATGCCGCGACCGCCCGATCGACCGGTGTTTGCTAACGCGGAGGTCAATCGTGCATCAGGAAAGCGAAGGCAGGAGCGTGAGGTGAACTGAATTTCAGGTAAGAAGTTATGACCTGCACTCTATTTGGGTCAGATATAAACCGAGTTTAGGTGTAGTTTATTTAGCAGCAGTTCTCTTATGTGTTGCTGATAGTCGGCTAGCTAGCTAGTGCCGCTAGCATAGTTAGCTAGCACCGCTAGCGACCCTTCGTGAAAAGCACCCAGGCTTGGCTTATATTGAGGCGGGTGAAACTCGTGTCAGCACCGGTCGTCGCCGACAGTATGTGTTTTAGCTGGACTTATTTTTCGTTTATATGGACCGATGATTTATTTATTTATTCATTTTAGTAATGGTATAAACAGTGAAAGGTGGTGGATTGGCCAGATGTAAACTTCAAATATCTGCTCGTGTTACCAAGACATCCCATATTAGCTCTGATGTTTTCGGTGCCTGCAAAGAGCTAGACAGGTAGCTAGCTAACCCGAGCTGGCTGTCTTTTGACTCAGGGTCATAGCTGGACTTATTTTTCGTTTTTATGAGCCGATGAGGGGTTTTTTTAGTAACGGTACAAACAGTGAAAGGCGGTGGATTGTCCAGATGCTGGTCGATGTGGAAAAAATAACTGAGTTGTTTGGTAGTCGCTGACGCGGAGCTACAACCGAGGGCAGCTATCCACCGTGTGTGTCAGAAAGAACATGCGGGGAACGAGGCGGCGGGGCGACCGCCGATCGACCGGTGGTAGATCGTGGATCAGGGAAACCGAAGGCAGGAGAAGCAGGCGGCTGCCGGTCGGAGCGTGAGGTGAACTGAATTTCAGGTAAGAAGTTATGACCTGCACTCTATTTGGGTCAGATATAAACCGAGTTTAGGTGTAGTTTATTTTTGTTGTGCTGACCTTTTACAATCAGTTATAATAACTCGTACTGCGTGGTAGCTAGCACGATGGAGTTTATGACAGCCTCCCCTGTCATTCTCTCGCCTGTTCAAACTTCAGTCATGAAACTGATCAATGATCGGCTTTTCTCTCTTGTTTGTTTATCGCGCTAAACAACAGCAGCACGTTTAAGCTTGATCAGCTGTTGTTAGAATTCATTTGATTTTAATTTCTAGTATCAGCTGATGTTTGCTGGAGCCACAGCTGTAGAAGCGGCTGGTCGAAACCAGGAGATGACCTTACTGAATCATCAGAGCTGAACTGGTGATGGAGAAACAGGTTTACCTTTTTTTAGGTGACATGAATGAGTTGAAGGAAGTTATGAACTGTTTCTGAGAGAAATAAACACCAAGCTCCTTTTTTATTTAGCTGACAGCTGGTAACTGTGCAGGGGCGGATCTAGCAAAGCTTTTGCCAGGGGCCAGGTAGGGCATTAACAGAGAAAGGTGGACACAAAGATATACTTTTCTTTCTTACTCTCATACAGGAGTGCAGAATTATTAGGCAAGTTGTATTTTTGAGGAATAATTTTATTATTGAACAACAACCATGTTCTCAATGAACCCAAAAACACATTAATATCAAAGCTGAATGTTTTCGGAAGTAGTTTTTAGTTTGTGTTTAGTTTTAGCTATTTTAGGGGATATCTGTGTGTGCAGGTGACTATTACTGTGCATAATTATTAGGCAACTTAACAAAAACAAATATATACCCATTTCAATTATTTATTTTTACCAGTGAAACCAATATAACATCTCCACATTCACAAATATACATTTCTGACATTCAAAAACAAAACAAAAACAAATCAGCGACCAATATAGCCACCTTTCTTTGCAAGGACACTCAAAAGCCTGCCATCCATGGATTCTGTCAGTGTTTTGATCTGTTCACCATCAACATTGCGTGCAGCAGCAACCACAGCCTCCCAGACACTGTTCAGAGAGGTGTACTGTTTTCCCTCCTTGTAAATCTCACATTTGATGATGGACCACAGGTTCTCAATGGGGTTCAGATCAGGTGAACAAGGAGGCCATGTCATTAGTTTTTCTTCTTTTAAACCCTTTCTTGCCAGCCACGCTGTGGAGTACTTGGACGCGTGTGATGGAGCATTGTCCTGCATGAAAATCATGTTTTTCTTGAAGGATGCAGACTTTTCCTGTACCACTGCTTGAAGAAGGTGTCTTCCAGAAACTTGCAGTAGGACTGGGAGTTGAGCTTGACGCCATCCTCAACCCGAAAAGGCCCCACAAGCTCACCTTTGATGATACCAGCCCAAACCAGTACTCCACCTCCACCTTGCTGGCGTCTGAGTGGGACTGGAGCTCTCTGCCCTTACCAATCCAGCCACGGGCCCATCCATCTGGCCCATCAAGACTCACTCTCATTTCATCAGTCCATAAAACCTTAGAAAAATCAGTCTTGAGATATTTCTTGGCCCAGTCTTGACGTTTCAGCTTGTGTGTCTTGTTCAGTGGTGGTCGTCTTTCAGCCTTTCTTACCTTGGCCATGTCTCTGAGTATTGCACACCTTGTGCTTTTGGGCACTCCAGTGATGTTGCAGCTCTGAAATATGGCCAAACTGGTGGCAAGTGGCATCTTGGCAGCTGCACGCTTGACTTTTCTCAGTTCATGGGCAGTTATTTTGCGCCTTGGTTTTTCCACACGCTTCTTGCGACCCGTTGACTATTTTGAATGAAACGCTTGATTGTTCGATGATCACGCTTCAGAAGCTTTGCGATTTTAAGACTGCTGCATGCCTCTGCAAGATATCTCACTATTTTTGACTTTTCTGAGCCTGTCAAGTCCTTCTTTTGACCCATTTTGCCAAAGGAAAGGAAGTTGCCTAATAATTATGCACACCTGATATAGGGTGTTGATGTCATTAGACCATACCCTTCTCATTACAGAGATGCACATCACCTAATATGCTTAATTGGTAGTAGGCTTTCGAGCCTATACAGCTTGGAGTAAGACAACATGCATGAAGAGGATGATGTGGACAAAATACTCATTTGCCTAATAATTCTGCACTCCCTGTATAAAATATTTAGCTTTTATTAAATAGTTATCTGAATCTTACAACCAAAGTTTGTATAATAATACACAAGATTGGCTGTAGACCATTGTTCATCATTCAGAACACTATGTAAAAATAACAAAAAACAAAAAGTGAATGCGAAAGTGCATACATATTTATTTTATGTGTTTGATGTGTGTCGGGGCGTGGTCTGCAGTGCCGCTGCAGGGGAGGTGGACCCACGGGTGTAAAGTCTGTGCTCTCTTGGCTGTTTTTGGGTGTGTGTTGGGCTATGAGTTGAAAAGCTACGGCTGCCTGTGTGGGTACACCAACCATGTGTGAAAAGTGGTCCATAACGTAATGCTTCAAAGCATGTTCATGCAAACATTGTCGGGGTCTGCCGTGATACAATGGGACTTCTGCTCATGAACCTCTGTGCATAGCGCCTGCAAATCGGGCTGTACTGAAGTCACCTCATCTTTACCCAAAACTGTAAGCTGTCATCTGTGAGGCGCGAGCGGTGTTTGTTTTATCATAATTCATGGTGGAGAATGGCTGCTCTGCTGAGTTTTGCTCTCTGTAGCCGTATGAATGGCAAACTACACTGATTAGCAGCGGCATAGGCACACATAAAATTTCTTCTGAAATTTTCGCTTTCTAGTTATTATTGTGTGGATGCTTTAAGCATCCACACTATTGAGTTCCTGTTTCTCTTTATTCTTTATACTTTATTGTGTGGATGCTTTAAGGCATCCACACTATTGTTTTCCTGTTTCTCTTTATTGTGTGGATGCTGGAGGCATCCACACTATTGAGTTCCTGTTTCTCTTTATTCTTTATTATTATTCTGTTTCTCTTTATTCTTTATACTTTATTATTACTTTTTGGCACTTAACTACTTTCACAATTTTCAGCCGATTTTCACCGCTCAAATTTTAAACTATTCTGCTATTTCTGCTAATGTACGCTATATCTTTTGATATTTTTAACTGTTATACTTTTAAAATATTACACTTTTTCCTTTAATTTGTCCCATTGAAATGAATGGGAAACTTCCGCAATTCTGCTAAAACTTGCTTGTTTTGAAACTTAACTACTTTTTCCTACTTTCACGTAGAACAACCATTCAAACTTTAAAATGTTCTCAAATTATTGGGCTATTCAGGAATAAATCAGCTTTTTCAAATCTTTTACCGTTTTACTTTTATGCCTCTTAAAGTTTTGAGTTGGAAAATTGTGATTTTCACAAAATACATGCGTTGTTATGGTTGCTATGCACTTGGCTTCCAGTGTGCCACTGAAGGTTTTGCAGTCTTCTCTTCATGTCCGAACAACTTCTTGCTACTTGCTCAATTGTCACTCAACTTCCACAAATTATACATCAAAACGTAGGTATTTTTGCTGGCTTTCAGAAAATGTCACCATCATTGTTGTGAGATTTATAGAATTTTGGCAAATCTCCTCAGACCAACACAAAGTCTCAAAATCCCCATAGAAAGTCAATGGAGAGCTTGTTCAAAATCACAGCTTGATTTCTGTAATGAGAGGCATATTCGAATCGTCATGTCTCCTTAACGAGCGAAGTTAAAACATGAGGCTTGTCCCAGTATATCTTCAGACACTCCTGACACTCACAATTCAAAATTTCTTTCTCACCTATTACCATTCTGAAATGAGTTAGACTTGTTTGAGGGTAGGAAATTCGTCCTTCGCTCAGATTTCTTCAGATTTCAAACTGGAAATGATCAACTTTTTTCTCTCGTCATATCTTTTTAATGGATATCAACAGAGACCTGAAAATTTCAATATTGTTCACCAAAGCCTGCTGTCTCTTACGGTGAAAGAATGATATTGATACTCCAAATAGATTTAGAGTTAGAAAGCGTTGTTTGAGGGCAAGTCAAGGCAGTTTTGCTTTGCTCTACTCAGTTATGGTGCATTAGAAGTCAAATATCTTTAATAATTCATATTTTAATGATAAATTGTCAACACTTTAAGATTCCCTGATCTCTTCTGAACAAAACGGTGTAAGAATGACCGTTCTAGCCCCTACAGTTAGGAAAATATGGCCATTTGTTTGAGAGGAATCCTCACTATGAGAAATTCACTGCAGAAATCCTGTCTCTGTGCTGTGTGTGTAAAACGGCTGCACCTGTTTTGGCGGGAAAAAGTGCACAGGCTCTCTGATTGGTGGATTCAAATTCAGCAGCTCCCAGGCTGCTTGACTGACCTAGAAACTTACTCTCCTCTCTGTGTGTGTGTGTGTGTGTGTGTGTGTGTGTGTGTGTGTGTGTGTGTGTGTGTGTGTGTGTGTGTGTGTGTGTGTGTGTGACAGAGAGAGAGAAGAGAGAGAGGCGAGACAGAGTTTTTATGGGAGCATCTTATTGTAAGATTCAAATTCAATATATTTAGACTGGTTGACTGAATTGGATCTTGTGTCCGTGTGTGTGTGTGTGTGTGTGTGTGTGTGTGAGACAGAGAGAGAGAGAGAGAGAGAGAGAGAGAGAGAGAGAAAGGCTTGTTATGGGATGATCTCATTGTAAGATTTAAATTCAATATATTTAGACTGGTTGACTGAATTGAATCTGTGTGTGTGTGTGTGTGTGTGTGTGTGTGTGTGTGTGTGTGTGTGTGTGTGACAGAGAGAGAGAGAGAGAGAGAACGGCTTGTTATGGGATGATCTCATTGTAAGATTTAAATTCAATATATTTAGACTGGTTGACTGAATTGGATCTTGTGTATGTGTGTGTGTGTGTGTGTGTGTGTGTGTGTGTGTGTGTGACAGAGAGAGAGAGAGAGAGAGAGAGAGAGAGAGAAAGCCTTTTATGGGATGATCTCATTGTAAGATTCAAATTCAATATATTTAGACTGGTTGACTGAATTGGATCTTGTGTGTGTGTGTGTGTGTGTGTGTGTGTGTGTGTGACAGAGAGAGAGAGAGAGAGAGAGAGAGAGAGAGTAAGCCTTTTATGGGATGATCTTATTGTAAGATTCAAATTCAATATATTTAGACTGATTGACTGAATTGGATCTGTGTGTGTGTGTGTGTGTGTGTGTGTGTGTATGTGTGACAGAGAGAGAGAGAGAGAAAGCCTTTTATGGGATGATCTCATTGTAAGATTTAAATTCAATATATTTAGACTGGTTGACTGAATTGGATCTGTGTGTGTGTGTGTGTGTGTGTGTGTGTGTGTGTGTGTGACAGAGACAGAGAGAGAGAGAGAGAATGCCTTTTATGGGATGATCTCATTGTAAGATTCAAATTCAATATATTTAGACTGGTTGACTGAATTGGATCTTGTGTGTGTGTGTGTGTGTGTGTGTGTGTGTGTGTGTGTGTGTGTTTTAAATTCAATATATTTAGACTGGTTGACTGAATTTGATCCTGTGTGTGTCTGTCTGTGCATGTGTGTTACCATATGTGTACATATTTGTGGTTGTGTGACTGTTATACTTTTTTTTGCTGTTTTTTTTTTTCATTTAACAATTACATTTGAGGGACCCTTAGCATGTTCAGGACTTTTTAGCTGTCCATTTTCTTTTCCAATTTCTCTATTTAGGTTATTACTATTGTGCTAAGTCATAGCTTTTCTGCTGCTTTCCAGTATTTGTGCTAAATACAGCATTTCTGCTAAATCATACTATTTCTTCTATTTCATCAGATTTGTGCTAAATATAGTGTTTCTGCTACAAAATAGTATTTCTGCCAAATATAGTATTTTTGATTAATTATAGTTTTCTACCAAATCATAGTACAGTTTTACTGCTTTTTATATGGCTTCTAAGACAACCAATCATATCCGAGGGCTTGCACATTCAAATTTGCATATTGTTGCCTTCATGGCTTCCCAGCCAGCCAATCATATCTTAGGCCTTGCACATTCAAATTTGCATATTGGGGCAATCATGGCTTCTAAGACAACCAATCATCTATGTCATATATCTATGATATTTCATATTTTTATTTTAAATGGTCAACATTTCAAGATTCTCCCATGTCTTCTGAACACAACGGTCTAAGAATGACAGTTTTAGCCCATACGGTTAGGAATTTATGGTTGTTTGTTTGGGGAGTCCTCACTATGAGAAATAGACTGCAAAAATCCTGTCTCTCTCTGTGCTGTAAAAGCCTGCACTTGGTGCACCAGTTTTGGCGGAAAAAGCACACAGCCCCTCTGATTGGTGGATTCAAATTGAGAATCTCACAGCTGTTTGACTGACCTAGAAACATGCTGTTAACAGCCCATGTTCACTTGCTGATGCTATGTGTGTGTGTGTGTGCGTGTGTGTGTGAGCCTGAGTGTGGGTGTGAGTGTTTGTGTGTGTGTGTGTGTGTGTGTGTGTGTGTGTGTGTGTGTGTGAGAGAGAGAGAGAGAGAGAAAGAAAGACACACAAAGCCCTTTTAGGGCAGCATCTCATTGTTGGATAAAAATATAATATATTCAGACTGGTTGACTGGCATAGACCCTGTGTGTGTCTCTCTCTGTACATTTGTGTATCCATATTTGATTTTGTGTGTATTTGTTGATTTGTGTATCCATATTTAATTTTGTGTGTATCTGTTGGCTGTTCTTATTTGTATTTCTAAATGTATTTTTATTTATTTTTTCACAGGTGAACAAAAATTAGTTTTGAGCAAACTTAACCATGTTCCTTTTATTCAGCTTGTCATTTTACCTTTCCAATATTTTCACTTAAGTTATTACTATTCTGCTCAATCATAGTATCTGTTCTAAATCATTGTTATTGAGCTATATTGTAGGATTTCTGCTAAATCATAGTGTTTCTACTATATTATATTTTTCTTTCTAAATATATAATTTCTGCTATAGAGTAGTATTTCTGTAATGTTTAAGAATGTTTGGCTAAATATATTCTTTCTGTTATCTTATACTATTTCTCCGAAATTCTTGTATTTTTGGGAAGTTATCGTGTTTCTGGTAAGTTACAATATTTCTGCTAAGTTCTGCTATGCTATTGTATTTCTGCCAAGTATTATGTTTCCTCTAAGATATTGCAGTTCTGCTAAGTTACTTCATTTTAGCAACGTTCCTTTGCTTCTGCAAAGTTTTTACAATTTCTACAACTTTTCAGCTTTTTCAGCTAGTTTCAGCTGACAGCTTCAGCATTCCAGCATCCACACTGCATTTTCGCAGGAAATGCAAATTTTTCTAGTTGTGTGGATGCTGGAGGCATCCACACTATTGAGTTCCTGTTTCTCTTTATTCTTTATTATTATTGTGTGGATGCCCTAAAAGGGCTTCCACACTATTGAGTTCCTGTTTCTCTTTATTCTTTATTTTTCTTTTTCAAGTTGCTTCCGTACGTTTTTTGGACTTTATCTACTCCCTCAGTTTTCAGCCGATTTTCTCCGTTCAAACTCTATACTGTTCTGCTCTTTCTGGAGATGGGTGCTATGACTTTTGGTGTTTATTACTGTTATACTTTTTAAAATATTACACTTTTTTCCTTTAATTTGTCCCATTGAAATGAATGGGAAACTTCCACAATTCTGCTAAAACTTGCTTGTTTTTGAAACTTATCTACTTTGTCATACTTTCACCTAGAAACTCCATTCAAACTTTAAAATGTTCTCAGATTATTGGGCTATTTCTGTGTGATTCAGCTGTTTCAGATCTTCTACCGTTTTAATTTTATGCCTCTTTAAGTTTTCAGTTGCAAAATTGTGATTTTTCAGAAAATACATGCGTTGCTATGGTTGCTATGCAATTAACTCAGAGTGAGGGCTGGTCTGTTCGAATTTTCTCTTCATGTCTGAACAACTTCTTGCTACTCGCTCAATTTCCACTCAACCCCCACAAATTATACATCAAAACGTAGGTATTTTTGCTGGCTTTCAGAAAATGTCACTATCGTTCTTGTGGGATTTACAGATTTTTTGCAAATCTCCTCAGAGCAACACAAGGTCTTAAAACTCTCCATAGAAAGTCAATGGAGAGCTTGTTCAAAATCACCGCTGAATTTTTCTAATGAGAGGCATTTTCAAATCGTCATATCTCCTTAACGAAACAAAGTTGAGACATGACGCTTGTGCCAATATATCTTCAGACTCTCCTGATGCTCACAATTCAAGAGTATTTTCCTCACCTATTACCGTTTGGCCATGAATTACATTTGTTTGAGGATAGGAAATTTGTCTCTCACTCAGATCTCTTCAGATTTCAAACTGTGGAAATGAGGCACTTTTTCTCTCGTCATATCTTTTTGATGGATTTCAACAGAGCCCTGAAAATTTCCATGACTGTTCACCAAAGCCTGCTGTTTCTTACGGTGAAAGAATGATTTTGAGGCTCCATAGAGATCTAGAGTTACACAACGTTGTTTGAGGGCAAGTCAAGGCAGTTTTGCTTCGCCTCTTCTCAGTTGCAGTGTGTTACAAGTCATATAGCTTTAATAATTTATATTTTATCTCTGAATTATGAAGACCTGGAGATTTCCCCATCTCTTCTGAACAAAACGGTGTCAGAATGAGCGTTCTAGCCCCTACGGTTAGGAAATTATGGCCATTTGTTCGAGGGGAATCCTGAATGTGAGAAATACACTAAAGAAAACTCAGAGCTCTCTCTGTGTCTGTGTGTGTAAGTGCTGATTACAGCAGGTGCAGCTAATTTAGCTGACCTAGATATACCAAGCCCAGACTCTTAACATCCACTGTTCCCTTTGCGCTCTGTGTATGTGTGTGTGTATCAGTATTTCTCCCATGTTAAAGTATTACTCCTCCATAATAGTATTTCTGCTAAATCAAAGTACTTCTACTACATCTTAGTACTTCTGCTCAATCATAGTAATTCTGGGAAATCATAGTATTTATCCCAAATCATAGTATTTATGCAAAATTACAGTATTTCTGCTAAAAGCAGAAATAGTACCTTTTAGCAGAAATTTCTGTCAAAAGATATTATTTATGTTAAAACATACTATTTCTGCTAAATCATAGTATTTGTGCCAAATCATAGTATTTGTAATTTGCGCCAAATCATGGTATTTTTTTTGCCAAATCATGTTATTTCTGCCCAATTAAAATTTCTGTTATGTTATAGTATTACTACTAAGTCGTAGAATTTCTGTTATGTTATAGTATATCTGCTGATTATAGTATATGTGCCAAATCATAGTATTTATAGCAAATCATAGTATTTGTGCCCAAACATAGTATTTCTTGCCAAATTGTAGTATTTGTGCAAAAACATACTATGTCTGCAAAATCATAGTATATCTGTTATGTTATAGTATTACTACTAAGGCATAGTATTTCTACCAAATCAAAGTATTCCTTCAAAATCATAGTATTACTGCAATTTCATAGTATTTGAGTGAAATCGTAGTATCTGTGCAAAAACATACTATGTCTGCTAAATCACAGTATATCTGTTATGTTAAAGTATTAGTACTAAGTCACAGTATTTCTGCCAATTCGTAGTATTTGTACTAAATCATGGTACTTGTGCCAAATCATAGTATTTTTGCAAATCATAGTATTCGAACCAAAACATAGTAGTATTTGTACGAAGTAATAGTATTTCTTCTAAATCATAGTATTTCACTCAAATCTCAGTAGTTGTGCTGAAACGCAGTATTATTGCCAAATCATAGTATTTGTACTGAAACATAGTATTTGTGCCAATAAGAGTATTTCTACTAAATCATAGTACTTGTGCCAATTCATAGTATTTCTGCCACATTGTGCTAGTTGTGCAAAAACATAGACTGTCTGCAAAATCATAGTATATCTATTATGTTATAGTATTACTACTAAGTCGTAGACTCTCTATTTTGTTAAATTATATCTGCTGAATACAGTATATGTGCCAAACCATAGTATTTATAGCAAACCATAGTATTTGTGCTAAAACATAGTATTTCTGCCAAATTGTAGTATTTGTGCAAAAACATAGAATGTCTGCAAAATCACAGTATATCTGTTATGTTGTAGTATTACTACTAAGGCATAGTATTTCTACCAAATCATAGTATTCCTTCAAAATCATAGTATTACTGCAGTTTCATAGTATTTGAGCAAAATCGTAGTATTTGTGCAAAAACATACTATGTCTGCAAAATCACAGTGTATCTGCTATGTTATAGTATTACTACTAAGGCATAGTATTTCTACCAAATCATAGTATTCCTTCAAAATCATAGTATTACTGCAATTTCATAGTATTTGAGCGAAATCGTAGTATTTGTACTAAATCATGGTACTTGTGTCAAATCATAGTATTTTTGCAAATCATATTATTTGAACCAAAACATTGTATTTGTACGAAGTCATAGTATTTCTTCTAAATCATAGTATTTCACCCAAATCTCAGTAGTTGTGCTAAAACCCAGTATTATTGCCAAATTGTAATATTTGTACTGAAACATAGTATTTCTGCCAACACGAGTATTTGTACTAAATCATAGTACTTGTGCCAAATCATAGTATTTCTGCCATATTGTGCTAGTTGTGCAACAACATATACTATGATTTTGCAGAGTCTGTCTATTATGTTATAGTATTACTACTAAGTCGTAGACTTTCTGTTTTGTTATAGTATATCTGCTGAATATAGTATATGTGCCAAATCATAGTATTTGTGCTGAAACATAGTATACTGCCACATTATAGTATTTGTGTAAAACCAGAATGTCTGCAAAATCATCATATATCTGTGATGTTATAGTATTACTACTAAGGCATAGTATTTCTGCAAAATCATAGTATTTTTGCAGAAACATAGTACTTCTGGTAAATCATAGTATTTCTACTAAATAATAGTATTTCTGCCAGATCATATTATTTGTTTCAAATCATAGCATTCGAACCAAATCATAGTATTTGTGCCAAAATATTGTATTTGTACAAAGTCATAATATTTCTTCTAAATCATAGTATTTCAATCAAATCTCAGGAGTTGTGCTAAAACGCAGTATTATTGCCAAATCATTGTATTTGTACCCAAACATATCAGTTCAACTTATTTAACTCTTCTCAACAGCCCAACACCTCTTCTTCACCCCGTTTCAGCAGAATTGTGAGTGTTTTCACCCCTTTTCAGCACAAATCCCAGCTTTTTCAGGTGTTTTCAACAGAAATCTCTTTTTAGCAGACATTCTGCTGATTCACCTGTTTTCAGTGCAACGTTCTACTTCTTTACCTCTTTTCAGTAGAAATTCTGGTGATTCACCTATTTTAAGCAGAATTTTCAGCCTTTCACCTCTTATCAATACAAATCTCAGTATCTTCTGCTCATTTCAGAGGAAACCTTTTCACCTCTCCTCTTTTCAGTAGAAATTTGAACTTCTGTACCCCTTTGAAGCAGAATCTTTGCCTTTTCACCTCTTTTCAGCAAAAGTTTCTGTTTTTTCACTTGTTTTCAACATAATTTTTCAGTTTCTTTACTGCCATACAATTTTTGCAGCAGACAGCTTCAGCGTTCCGGCATCCACACAGCATTTTCGCAGGAAATGCAAATTTTTCTAGTTATTCTAGTTGCCACTTTTTGCACGTTTTTTGGCACTTAACTAGTCCCACAATTTTCAGCCGATTTTCACCGTTCAAATTTTAAACTATTCTGCTATTTCTGCTAATTCCTGCTATGACTTTTGGTATTTTATACTGTTATACTTTTTAAAATATTAAGCTTTTTTCCTTTAATTTGTCCCATTGAAATGAATGGGAAACTTCTGCAATTCTGCTAAAACTTGCTTGTTTTTGAAACTTAACTACTTTTTCCTACTTTCACGTAGAACAACCATTCAAACTTTAAAATGTTCACAAATTATTGGGCTATTCATAAATGATTCAGCTTTTTCATATCTGTTACCGTTTTCATCTTATCCCTCTTTAAGTTTTGAGTTGCAAAATTGTGATTTTTCACAAAATACATGCGTTGTTATGGTTGCTATGCAGTTGGTTCTAAGTGAGCCACTGTACCTTTGGCAATTTTCTCTTCATGTCCGAACAACTTCTTGCTACTTGATTAATTTTCACTCAACTCCCACAAATTATACATCAAAACGTAGGTATTTTTGCTGGCTTTCAGAAAATGTCACTATCATTGTTGTGAGATTTATAGAATTTTGGCAAATCTCCTCAGACCAACACAAAGTCTGAAAACTCTCCATAGAAAGTCAATGGAGAGTTTCTTCAAAATCACCGCTTGATTTCTGTAATGAGAGGCATTTTCGAATCGTCATCTCTCCTTAACGAAGCGAAGTTAAGACATGAGGCTTGTCCCGTATATCTTCAGACACTCCTGACGCTCACAATTCAAGAATTTTTTCTCACCTATTACCGTTCTGAAATGAGTTAGACTTGTTTGAGGGTAGGAAATTCGTCCTTCTCTCAGATTTCTTCAGATTTCAAACTCTGGAAATGAACCACTTTTTTTCTCTCGTCATAACTTTCTGTTGGATTTCCACAGAGACCTGAAAATTTCCATGACTGTTCACCAAAGCCTGCTGTCTCTTACGGTGAAAGAATGATATTGATACTCCAAATAGATTTAGAGTTAGAAAGCGTTGTTTGAGGGCAAGTCAAGGCAGTTTTTGCTTTGCTCTACTCAGTTATGGTGCATTAGAAGTCAAATATCTTTAATAATTCATATTTTAATGGTAAATTGTCAACACTTTAAGATTCCCCCATCTCTTCTGAACAAAACGTTGTAAGAATGACCGTTCTAGCCCCTACGGTTAGGAAATTATGGTCATTTGTTTGAGGGGAGTCATCATTATGAGAAATAGACTGCAAAATCCTGTGTGTCTCTCTGTGCTGCGAGCACCTGTTTTGGCGGGAAAAAAGTGCACAGGCTCTCTGATTGGTGGATTCAAATTCAGCAGCTCCCAGGCTGCTTGACTGAGCTAGAAACTTACTTCTCTCTCCCTGTGTGTGTGTGTGTGTGTGTGTGTGTGTGTGTGTGTGTGCGCGCGTGTGTGTGTGTGTGTGTGTGTGTGTGTGTGTGTGTGTGTGTTTGACAGAGAGCGAGAGAGAGAGAGAGAGAAAGCCTTTTTATGGGATGATCTCATTGTAAGATTTAAATTCAATATATTTAGACTGGTTGACTGAATTGGATCCTGTGTGTGTGTGTGTGTGTGTGTGTGTGTGTGTGTGTGTGTGTGTGTGTGTGTGTGTGAGAGAGAGAGAGAGAGAGAGGAGAGAGAGAGTTTTTATGGGAGCATCTTATTGTATGATTCAAATTCAATATATTTAGACTGGTTGACTGAATTTGATCCTGTGTGTTTCTCTCTGTGCATGTGTGTTTCCATATGTGTCCATATTTGTGATTGTGTGACTGTTATACTTTTTTTTTGCTTAATTGTTTTTCATCTAACAATTAGATTTGAGGGACCCTTAGCATGTTCAGGATTTTTTCAGCTGTCCATTTTGCTTTTCCAATTTTTCTATTTAAGTTATTACTAGTGTGCTAAGTCATAGCATTTCTGCTGCTTTTCAGTATTTATTTTTATTTCAGTAATCATACTATTTCTGCCATTTTATAGGATTTGTACTTAATATAGTATTTCTGCTTAATTATAGTATTTCTGCCATTTTATAAGATTTGTGCTAAATATAGTTTTTCTTCTAAAAAAAATAGTATTTCTGCCAAATATAGTATTTTTGATTAATTATAGTTTTTCTACAAAATCATAGTAAAGTTTTACTGCTTTTTATATGGCTTCTAAGACAACCAATCATGTCTGAGGGCTTGCACATTCAAATTTGCATATTGTTGGGTCCATGGCTTCCCAGCCAGCCAATCATATCTGAGTCCTGGCACATTCAAATTTGCATATTGGGACCTTCATGGCTTCCCAGCCAGCCAATCATATCTGAGTCCTGGCACATTTAAATTTGCATATTGTTGCCTTCATGGCTTCCCAGCCAGCCAATCATATCTGAGTCCTGGCACATTTAAATTTGCATATTGGGACCTTCGTGGCTTCTAAGCCCACCAATCATCTATGTCATATATCTCTAATATTTCATATTTTTATTTTAAATGGTCAGCATTTCAAGATTCCCCTATGTCTTCTGAACAAACGGTGTAAGAATGACCGTTCTAGCCCCTACGGTTAGGAAATTATGGCCATTTGTTTGAGAGGAATCCTCACTATGAGAAATACACTGCAGAAATCCTGTCTCTCTCTGTGCTGAGTGTGTAAAACGGCTGCACCTGTTTTGGCGGGAAAAAGTACACAGCCTCTCTGATTGGTGGATTCAAATTTAGCAGCTCCCAGGCTGCTTGACTGACCTAGAAACTTGCTTGTCTCTCCTGTGTGTGTGTGTGTGTGTGTGTGTGTGTGTGTGTGTGTGTGTGTGAGAGAGAGAGAGAGAGCGAGAGAGAGCCTTTTGATGGGAGCATCTTATTATGTGATTTAAATTCAATATATTTAGACTGGTTGACTGAATTTGATCCTGTGTTTGATCCTGTGTGTGTCTCTCTGTGCATGTGTGTTTCCATATGTGTCCATATTTGTGATTGTGTCACTGTTATACTTTTTTTTGCTGATTTTTTTTTTCAATTAACAATTAGATTTGAGGGACCCTTAGCATGTTCAGGATTTTTCCAGCTGTCCATTTTGCTTTTCCAATTTTTCTATAAGTTATTACTGTTGTGCTAAGTCATAGCATTTCTGCTGCTTTTCAGTATTTGTGCCAAATACAGCATTTCTGCTAAATCATACTATTTCTGCTATTTCATAAGATTTGTACTAAATATAGTGTTTCTGCCAAATATAGTATTTCTGCTTAATTATAGTATTCCTGCCATTTTATAGTATTTGTGCTAAAACATAGTATTTCTACTAAATGTAGTATTTATGCTTAATCATACTATTTGTATATATTTCTGCCAGGTCCCCAGGCAGCTAATCCTCTGTGAGGACTGATACATATAAAATTTACATATCAGGGCCTGCACGGCTTCCCAGCCAGCCAATCATATCTGAGGTCTGCCCTTTCTTCTCTCGTCATATCTCAGCGACAGATGTACAAAGAGCAATGCAAATCACAGTCAAAGCACACCAAAGTCCGCTGATTCACCCAGTACAAGAATTATGCTTCTAGTCCACCTAGTTTTTGAGTTACACGACGTTTTGTAACTCCAAAAACAGCGTTTTCGCCTCTCACCGCAATCTAATTCTGACTGCTCATCACCCTGTTTTCCAGGCGCCGCTCTCTTTCCCAGTGGCGCAGTTGGTAATAACACAGGTCTGCAACCCAAAGGTCGTGGGTTCAATTACACCTTGGGCAACATGTTTTTCCCCTACAAATTAATACACTATCACAGACCACTAATTCATATTCATCATTTATTACAATTCTGCAAACTTTTATGATTTTAGCAGCTTTTCTAATATGGACCTCAGATTCTTGTTAACACTCCATGGCACAAATACTGTTCCCTTTAGGCTCTGTGTATGTGTGTGTGTATCAATATTTCTCCCATTTTAAAGTATTACTCCTCCATAATTGTATTTCTGTTAAATCAAAGTACTTTTACTACATCTTAGTACTTCTGCTCAATCATAGTATTTCTGCTAAATCATAGTATTTTGCCAAATTATGGTTTTGTGCCAAATCATAACATTTGTTTTATGTTATAGTATTACTACTAAGTGGAGGAATTTCTGTCATGTTACAGTATATGTGCTGATTACAGTATTTCTGCTAAATCATAGTATTTCTACTATATTATATTTTTTTCTAAATATAGCATTTCTGCTATATAATTGTATTACTGCTATGTTATAATATTTGTGCTAAACCAGAGTATTTCTGCTGAAACATAGTATTTCTGCCAAATGATAGTATTTCTGTCAAATTACAGTATTTGTGCTAAAACATAGTATTCTTTTTAAAAAATTTCAATATTAATAGTAAATTACAGTGTCTCTGGTAAATCGCAGCATTTCTGCTATGTTGTACTGTTTTTCTAAATCATAGTATTTCTGTAATGTTCAAGAATGTTTGGCTAAATATATTCTTTCTGTTATCTTATACTATTTCTCCTAAATTCTTGTATTTTGAGAAGTTATCGTGCTTCTGGTAAGTTACAATATTTCTGCTAAGTTCTGCTATGCTATTGTATTTCTGCCAAGTATTATATTTCCTCTAAGATATTGCAGTTCTGCTAAGATACTACATTTTAGCAAAGTTCCTTTGCTTCTGCAAAGTTTTTACACTTTCTGCAACTTTTCAGCTTTTTCAGCTAGTTTCAGCAGACAGCTTCAGCTTTAAAGCATCCACACTGCATTTTCGCAGGAAATGCAAATTTTTCTAGTTGTGTGGATGCTAGAGGCATCCACACTATTGAGTTCCTGTTTCTCTTTATTGTGTGGATGCTGGTTAAGCATCCACACTATTGAGTTCCTGTTTCTCTTTATTCTTTATCTTTATTATTATTCCGGTGTTTCCGACGTTTTTTCACGCCGTGGATCTACTTCCACAATTTTCAGCCGATTTTCACCGCTCAAATTTTAAACTATTCTGCTAATTTTTCCCTTCCGGCTATATCTTTTGGTATTTTATACTATTATACTTTTAAAATATTAAGCTTTTTCCTTTAATTTGTCCCATTGAAATGAATGGGAAACTTCTGCAATTCTGTTAAAACTTACTTGTTTTTGAAACTGAACTACTTTCTCATACTTTCGCCTAGAATAACCATTCAAACTTTAAAATGTTCACAAATTATTGGGCTATTCATGTCTGATTCAGCTTTTTCATATCTGTTACCATTTTCATCTTATCCCTCTTCAAGTTTTGAGTTTCATCTTTGTGATTTTTCACAAAATACATGTGTTGTTATGGTTGCTATGCACTTGGTTTCCAGTGTGCCACTGTAGGTTTCATGCAGTCTTCTCTTCATTTCCGAACAACTTCTTGCTACTTGCTCAATTTTCACTCAACTTCCACAATTTATACATCAAAACGTAGGTATTTTTGCTGGCTTTCAGAAAATGTCACCATCATTGTTGTGAGATTTATAGAATTTTGGCAAATCTCCTCAGACCAACACAAAGTCGGAAAACTCTCCATAGAAAGTCAATGGAGAGTTTGTTCAAAATCACCGCTTGATTTTTGTAATGAGAGGCATATTCGAATCGCCATATCTCCTCAACAAAGCGACGTTAAAACATGAGGCTTGTCCCAGTATATCTTCAGACACTCCTGATGCTCACAATTCAAGAATTTCTTTCTCACCTATTACCGTTCGGAAATGAGTTAGACTTGTTTGAGGGTAGGAAATTCGTCCTTCGCTCAGATTTCTTCAGATTTCAAACTCTGGAAATGATGCACTTTTTTCTCTCGTCATATTTTTGATGTATTTCCACAGAGACCTGAAAATTTCCATGACTGTTCACCAAAGCCTGCTGTCTCTTACGGTGAAAAATGATATTGATACTCCAAATAGATTTAGAGTTAGAAAGCGTTGTTTGAGGGCAAGTCAAGGCAGTTTTTGCTTTGTTCTACTCAGTTATGGTGCATTAGAAGTCAAATATCTTTAATAATTCATATTTTAATGATAAATTGTCAACACTTTAAGATTCCCCATCTCTTCTGAACAAAACGGTGTAAGAATGACCGTTCTAGCCCCTACGGTTAGGAAATTATGGTCATTTGTTTGAGGGGAGTCATCATTATGAGAAATAGACTGCAAAATCCTGTGTCTCTCTGTGCTGCGTGCACCTGTTTTGGCGGGAAAAAGTGCACAGGCTCTCTGATTGGTGGATTCAAATTCAGCAGCTCCCAGGCTGCTTGACTGAGTTAGAAACTTACACACACACACACAGGAGAGAGAAGTGTGTGTGTGTGTGTGTGTGTGTGTGTGTGTGTGTGTGTGTGTGTGTGTGTGTGTGTGTGTGTGTGTGTGTGAGAGAGAGAGAGAGAGAGAGAGAGAAAGGCTTGTTATGGGATTATCTCATTGTAAAACTTTAAATTCAATATATTTAGACTGGTTGACTGAATTGGATCTTGTGTGTGTGTGTGTGTGTGTGTGTGTGTGTGTGTGTGTGTGTGTGTGTGTGTGTGTGTGTGTGTGTGACAGAGAGAGAGAGAGAGAGAGAGAGAGAGAGAGAGAAAGCTTTTTATGGGATGATCTCATTGTAAGATTCAAAATCAATATATTTAGACTGGTTGACTGAATTGGGTCTTGTGTGTGTGTGTGTGTGTGTGTGTGTGTGTGTGTGTGTGACAGAGAGAGAGAGAGAGAGAGAGAGAGAGAAAGCCTTTTCATGGGATGATGTCATTGTAAGATTCAAATTAAATATATTTAGACTGGTTGACTGAATTGGATCTTGTGTGTCCGTGTGTGTGTGTGTGTGTGTGACAGAGAGAGAGAGAGAGAGAGAGAGAGAGAGAGAGAGAAAGCCTTTTATGGGATGATCTCATTGTAAGATTCAAATTCAATATATTTAGACTGGTTGACTGAATTGGATCTTGTGTGTGTGTGTGTGTGTGTGTGTGTGTGTGTGTGTGTGTGTGAGACAGTGAGAGAGAGAGAGAGAGAGAGAGAGAGAAAGCCTCTTTATGGGATGATCTCATTGTAAGATTCAAATTCAATATATTTAGACTGGTTGACTGAATTGGATCTTGTGTGTGTGTGTGTGTGTGTGTGTGTGTGTGTGTGTGTGTGACACAGAGAGAGAGAGAGAGAGAGAGAGAGAGAAAGCCTTTTCATGGGATGATGTCATTGTAAGATTCAAATTAAATATATTTAGACTGGTTGACTGAATTGGATCTTGTGTGTCCGTGTGTGTGTGTGTGTGTGTGTGTGTGACAGAGAGAGAGAGAGAGAGAGAGAGAGAGAGAGAGAGAAAGCCTTTTATGGGATGATCTCATTGTAAGATTCAAATTCAATATATTTAGACTGGTTGACTGAATTGGATCTTGTGTGTGTGTGTGTGTGTGTGTGTGTGTGTGTGTGTGTGTGTGTGTGTGAAAGAGAGAGAGAAAGCCTTTTATGGGATGATCTCATTGTAAGATTTAAATTCAATATATTTAGAATGGTTGACTGAATTGGATCTTGTGTGTGTGTGTGTGTGTGTGTGTGTGTGTGTGTGTGTGTGTGTGTGACAGAGAGAGAGAGAGAGAGAGAGAGAGAGAGAGAAAGCCTTTTATGGGATGATCTCATTGTAAGATTCAAATTCAATATATTTAGACTGGTTGACTGAATTGGATCCTGTGTGTGTGTGTGTGTGTGTGTGTGTGTGTGTGTGTGTGTGAGAGAGAGAGAGAGAGAGAGAGAGAGAGAGAAAGCCTCTTTATGGGATGATCTCATTGTAAGATTCAAATTCAATATATTTAGACTGGTTGACTGAATTGGATCCTGTGTGTGTGTGTGTGTGTGTGTGTGTGTGTGTGTGTGTGTGTGTGTGACAGAGAGAGAGAGAGAGAGAGAGAGAGAGAGAGAGAGAGAGCCTCTTTATGGGATGATCTCATTGTAAGATTCAACTTCAATATATTTAGACTGTTTGACTGAATTGGATCTGTGTGTGTGTGTGTGTGTGTGTGTGACAGAGAGAGAGAGAGAGGAGAGAGAGAGAGAGAGAGAGAAAGCCTTTTATGGGATGATCTCTTTGTAAGATTCAAATTCAATATATTTAGACTGGTTGACTGAATTGGATCTTGTGTGTGTGTGTGTGTATGTGTGTGTGTGTGTGTGTGTGTGTGTGTGTGTGTGTGAGAGAGAGAGAGAGAGAGAGAGAAGGCCTTTTATCGGACGATCTCATTGTAAGATTTAAATTCAATATATTTAGACTGGTTGACTGAATTGGATCTTGTGTGTGGGTGCCCCTCTGTGCATGTGTGTTTCAATATGTGTCCATATTTGTAATTGTGTAAGTTATTACTATTCTGCTAAATTATAGTTCTTCTGCTACTTTTCGGTATTTGTGCTAAATACAGTATTTGTGCTAAATCATACTATTTCCACTATTTTATAGAATTTGAGGTAAATATAATATTTCTGCGTAATTATAGTATTTCTACCAAATCATATTACTACTAAAACATAGTATTTCTGCCAAATCTTGATAGTTCTGCTATGTTATTGTACTTGTAATTAATTATAGTATTTGTGCCAAAGCATAGTATTTCTGCCAAATCTTAGTATTATTGCTAAATCATAGTATTTGAGCAAACTCATAGTATTTGAGCAAATTCACTCTTTTTGTGCCATAGCATAGTATATTTGCTGAATCACAGCATTTCTGCTATGTTGTAGTATTTGTCCTAAATCACAGAATTTCTGCAATGTTTAGGTATTTTTGGTTAAATAAAGTATCTCTGTAATCTTGTACCATGTTTGCTAAATTCCTGTATTTCTGAGAAGTTATCATGTTTCTGCTAAGTTACAATATTTCTGCTAAGTTCTGCTAGGTTATTTTATTTCTGCCAAGTATTATGTTTTCTTTACATTATTGTAGTTCTGCTAAGTATTTACATTTTGCTAAGTTCTTATGCTTCTGCAAAGTTATTACAATTTTTGCTATTTTTCAGCTTTTTCAGCTAATTTTAGCAGACAGCTTCAGCGTTACAGCATCCACACTGCATTTTCGCAGGAAATGCAAATTTTTCTAGTTCTTTATTATTATTCTAGTTGCGTTCCGTACACTTTTTGGCACTTAACTACTTTCACAATTTTCAGCCGATTTTCACCGTTCAAATTTTAAACTATTCTGCTATTTCTGCTAATGTACGCTATATCTTTTGGTATTTTTCACTCTTATACTTTTTAAAATATTACACTTTTTCCTTTAATTTGTCCCATTGAAATGAATGGGAAACTTTCATAATTCTGCTAAAACTTGCTTGTTTTTGAAACTTAACTACTTTTTCCTACTTTCACGTAGAACAACCATTCAAACTTTAAAATGTTCTCAAATTATTGGGCTATTCAGGAATAAATCAGCTTTTTCAAATCTTTTACCGTTTTATTTTTATCCCTCTTAAAGTTTTGAGTTGCAAAATTGTGATTTTCACAAAATACATGCGTTGTTATGGTTGCTATGCACTTGGCTTCCAGTGTGCCACTGAAGGTTTTGCAGTCTTCTCTTCATGTCCGAACAACTTCTTGCTACTTGCTCAATTTTCACTCAACTTCCACAAATTATACATCAAAACGTAGGTATTTTTGCTGGCTTTCAGAAAATGTCACCATCATTGTTGTGAGATTTATAGAATTTTGGCAAATCTCCTCAGACCAACACAAAGTCTCAAAAATCCCCATAGAAAGTCAATGGAGAGCTTGTTCAAAATCACAGCTTGATTTCTGTAATGAGAGGCATATTCGAATCGTCATATCTCCTTAACGAAGCGAAGTTAAAACATGAGGCTTGTCCCAGTATATCTTCAGACACTCCTGACACTCACAATTCAAGAATTTCTTTCTCACCTATTACCATTCTGAAATGAGTTAGACTTGTTTGAGGGTAGGAAATTCGTCCTTCGCTCAGATTTCTTCAGATTTCAAACTCTGGAAATGATCCACTTTTTTTCTCTCGTCATATCTTTTAATGGATATCAACAGAGACCTGAAAATTTCCAAGATTGTTCACCAAAGCCTGCTGTCTCTTACGGTGAAAAAATGATATTGATACTCCAAATAGATTTAGAGTTAGAAAGCGTTGTTTGAGGGCAAGTCAAGGCAGTTTTGCTTTGCTCTACTCAGTTATGGTGCATTAGAAGTCAAATATCTTTAATAATTCATATTTTAATGATAAATTGTCAATACTTTAAGATTCCCTGATCTCTTCTGAACAAAACGGTGTAAGAATGACCGTTCTAGCCCCTACGGTTAGGAAATTATGGCCATTTGTTTGAGAGGAATCCTCACTATGAGAAATTCACTGCAGAAATCCTGTCTCTGTGCTCTGTGTGTGTAAAACGGCTGCACCTGTTTTGGCGGGAAAAAGTATACAGCCTCTCTGATTGGTGGATTCAAATTCAGCAGCTCCCAGGCTGCTTGACTGAGCTAGAAACTTACTTCTCTCTCCTGTGTGTGTGTGTGTGTGTGTGTGTGTGTGTGTGTGTGTGTGTGTGTGTGAGAGAGAGAGAGAGAGAGAGAGAGAGAAAGGCTTGTTATGGGATGATCTCATTGTAAGATTTAAATTCAATATATTTAGACTGGTTGACTGAATTGAATCTTGTGTGTGTGTGTGTGTGTGTGTGTGTGTGTGTGTGTGTGACAGAGAGAGAGAGAGAGAGAGAGAGAAAGGCTTGTTATGGGATGATCTCATTGTAAGATTTAAATTCTATATATTTAGACTGGTTGACTGAATTGGATCTGTGTGTGTGTGTGTGTGTGTGTGTGTGTGTGTGTGTGTGTGTGTGTGTGACAGAGAGCGAGAGAGAGAGAGAGAGAGACAGAGAAAGCCTTTTTATGGGATGATCTCATTGTAAGATTTAAATTCAATATATTTAGACTGGTTGACTGAATTGGATCTTGTGTGTGTGTGTTTGACAGAGAGAGAGAGGGAGAGAGAGAGAGAGAGGGAGCGAGAGAGAGAGAGAGAGAGAGAGAGAGAGAGAAAGCCTTTTTATGGGATGATCTCATTGTAAGATTTAAATTCAATATATTTAGACTGGTTGACTGAATTGGACCTTGTGTGTGTGTGTGTGTGTGTGTGTGTGTGTGTGTGTGACAGAGAGAGAGAGAGAGAAAGCCTTTTTATGGGATGATCTCATTGTAAGATTTAAATTCAATATATTTAGACTGGTTGACTGAATTGGATCTTGTGTCTGTGTGTGTGTGTGTGTGTGTGTGTGTGACAGAGAGAGAGAGAGAGAGAGAGAGAGAGACTTTTATGGGATGATCTCATTGTAACATTCAAATTCAATATATTTAGACTGGTTGACTGAATTGGATCTCTTGTGTGTGTGTGTGTGTGTGTGTGTGTGTGAGACAGAGAGAGAGAGAGAGAGAGAGACAGAGAGAGACTTTTTATGGGATAATCTCATTGTAAGATTCAAATTCAATATATTTAGACTGGTTGACTGAATTGGATCTTGTGTGTGTGTGTGTGTGTGTGTGTGTGTGTGTGTGTGTGTCTGTGTGTTTAGTGAGAGAGAGAGAACCAAACCCTTTTTTGGCAGCAACTTATTGTAGGATTTAGCTTGAATATAGTTAGACTGGTTGACTGGATTAGATCCTGTGTGTGGGTGCCCCTCTGTGCATGTGTTTCAATATGTGTCCATATTTGTAATTGTGTAAGTTATTACTATTCTGCTAAATTATAGTTCTTCTGCTACTTTTCGGTATTTGTACTAAATACAGTATTTGTGCTAAATCATACTATTTCTACTATTTTATAGAATTTGAGGTAAATATAATATTTCTGCGTAATTATAGTATTTCTACCAAATCATAGTATTAGTACTAAAACATAGTATTTCTGCCAAATCTTGATAGTTCTGCTATGTTATTGTACTTGTAATTAATTATAGTATTTGTGCTAAAGCATAGTATTTCTGCCAAATCTTAGTATTATTGCTAAATCATAGTATTTGAGCAAACTCATAGTATTTGAGCAAATTCATTCTTTTTGTGCCATAGCATAGCATATTTGCTGAATCACACCATTTCTGCTATGTTGTAGTATTTGTCCTAAATCACAGAATTTCTGCAATGTTTAGGTATTTTTGGTTAAATAAAGTATCTCTGTAATCTTGTACCATGTTTGCTAAATTCCTGTATTTCTGAGAAGTTATCATGTTTCTGCTAAGTTACAATATTTCTGCTAAGTTCTGCTAGGTTATTTTATTTCTGCCAAGTATTATGTTTTCTTTACATTATTGTAGTTCTGCTAAGTATTTACATTTTTGCTAAGTTCTTATGCTTCTGCAAAGTTATTACAATTTTTTGCTATTTTTCAGCTTTTTCAGCTAATTTTAGCAGACAGCTTAAGCGTTACAGCATCCACACTGCATTTTCGCAGGAAATGCAAATTTTTCTAGTTGTGTGGATGCTGGAGGCATCCACACTATTGAGTTCCTGTTTCTCTTTATTCTTTATTATTATTCTTAGGACTTCCGTACACTTTTCGCCGTGGATCTACTTCCACAATTTTCAGCCGATTTTCACCGTTCAAATTTTAAACTATTCTGCTATTTCTGCTAATGATGGCTATATCTTTTGGTATTTTATACTGTTATACTTTTTAAAATATTAAGCTTTTTTCCTTTAATTTGTCCCATTGAAATGAATGGGAAACTTCCATAATTCTGCTAAAACTTGCTTGTTTTTGAAACTTAACTACTTTGTCATATTTTCACGTAGAACAACCATTCAAACTTTAAAATGTTCTCAAATTATTGGGCTATTCAGGAATAAATCAGCTTTTTCAAATCTTTTACCGTTTTATTTTTATCCCTCTTAAAGTTTTGAGTTGCAAAATTGTGATTTTTCAGAAAATACATGCGTTGTTATGGTTGCTATGCACTTGGCTTCCAGTGTGCCACTGAAGGTTTTGCAGTCTTCTCTTCATGTCCGAACAACTTCTTGCTACTTGCTCAATTTTCACTCAACTTCCACAAATTATACATCAAAACGTAGGTATTTTTGCTGGCTTTCAGAAAATGTCACCATCATTGTTGTGAGATTTATAGAATTTTGGCAAATCTCCTCAGACCAACACAAAGTCTCAAAAATCCCCATAGAAAGTCAATGGAGAGCTTGTTCAAAATCACAGCTTGATTTCTGTAATGAGAGGCATATTCGAATCGTCATATCTCCTTAACGAAGCGAAGTTAAAACATGAGGCTTGTCCCAGTATATCTTCAGACACTCCTGACACTCACAATTCAAGAATTTCTTTCTCACCTATTACCGTTCTGAAATGAGTTAGACTTGTTTGAGGGTAGGAAATTCGTCCTTCGCTCAGATTTCTTCAGATTTCAAACTCTGGAAATGATCCACTTTTTTTCTCTCGTCATATCTTTTTAATGGATATCAACAGAGACCTGAAAATTTCAAGGTTGTTCACCAAAGCCTGCTGTCTCTTACGGTGAAAAAATGATATTGATACTCCAAATAGATTTAGAGTTAGAAAGCGTTGTTTGAGGGCAAGTCAAGGCAGTTTTGCTTTGCTCTACTCAGTTATGGTGCATTAGAAGTCAAATATCTTTAATAATTCATATTTTAATGATAAATTGTCAACACTTTAAGATTCCCTGATCTCTTCTGAACAAAACGGTGTAAGAATGACCGTTCTAGCCCCTACGGTTAGGAAATTATGGCCATTTGTTTGAGAGGAATCCTCACTATGAGAAATTCACTGCAGAAATCCTGTCTCTGTGCTCTGTGTGTGTAAAACGGCTGCACCTGTTTTGGCGGGAAAAAGTATACAGCCTCTCTGATTGGTGGATTCAAATTCAGCAGCTCCCAGGCTGCTTGACTGAGCTAGAAACTTACTTCTCTCTCCCTGTGTGTGTGTGTGTGTGTGTGTGTGTGTGTGTGTGTGTGTGTGTGTGTGTGTGTGTGTGTGTGTGTGTGTGTGAGAGAGAGAGAGAGAGAGAGAAAGGCTTGTTATGGGATGATCTCATTGTAAGATTTAAATTCAATATATTTAGACTGGTTGACTGAATTGAATCTTGTGTGTGTGTGTGTGTGTGTGTGTGTGTGTGTGTGTGTGTGTGTGTGTGTGTGTGAGAGAGAGAGAGAGAGAGAGAAAGGCTTGTTATGGGATGATCTCATTGTAAGATTTAAATTCAATATATTTAGACTGGTTGACTGAATTGGATCTGTGTGTGTGTGTGTGTGTGTGTGTGTGACAGAGAGAGAGAGAGAGAGAGAGAGAGAGAGAGAGAGAAAGCCTTTTATGGGATGATCTCATTGTAAGATTTAAATTCAATATATTTAGACTGGTTGACTGAATTGGATCTTGTGTGTGTGTGTGTGTGTGTGTGTGAGAGAGAGAGAGAGAGAGAGAGAGAGAGAAAGCCTTTTATGGGATGATCTCATTGTAAGATTCAAAATCAATATATTTAGACTGGTTGACTGAAATGGATCTTGTGTGTGTGTGTGTGTGTGTGTGTGTGTGTGTGTGAGAGAGAGAGAGAGAGAGAGAGAGAGAGAGAGAGAGAAAGCCTTTTTATGGGATGATCTCATTGTAAGATTTAAATTCAATATATTTAGACTGGTTGACTGAATTGGATCTTGTGTGTGTGTGTGTGTGTGTGTGTGAGAGAGAGAGAGAGAGAGAAAGCCTTTTATGGGATGATCTCATTGTAAGATTCAAAATCAATGTATTTAGACTGGTTGACTGAATTGGATCTGTGTGTGTGTGTGTGTGTGTGTGTGTGTGTGTGTGTGTGTGTGTGTGTGTGTGTGTGTGTGTGTGAGAGAGAGAGAGAGAGGAGAGAGAGAGAGAGAGAGAGAGAGAAAGCCTTTTATGGGATGATCTCATTGTAAGATTCAAAATCAATATATTTAGACTGGTTGACTGAATTGGATCTGTGTGTGTGTGTGTGTGTGTGTGTGTGTGTGTGTGTGTGTGTGTGTGTGTGTGAGAGAGAGAGAGAGAGAGACAGAGAAAGCCTTTTATGGGATGATCTCATTGTAAGATTTAAATTCAATATAGTTAGACTGGTTGACTAAATTTGATCCTGTGTGTGTCTGTCTGTGCATGTGTGTTACCATATGTGTACATATTTGTGGTTGTGTGACTGTTATACTTTTTTTTGCTGTTTTTTTTTTTTTCATTTAACAATTACATTTGAGGGACCCTTAGCATGTTCAGGATTTTTCAGCTGTCCATTTTGCTTTTCCAATTTTTCTATTTAGGTTATTAGTATTGTGCTAAGTCATAGCATTTCTGCTGCTTTCCAGTATTTGTGCTAAATACAGCATTTCTGCTAAATCATACTATTTCTTCTATTTCATCAGATTTGTGCTAAATATAGTGTTTCTGCTACAAAATAGTATTTCTGCCAAATATAGTATTTTTGATTAATTATAGTTTTTCTACCAAATCATAGTACAGTTTTACTGCTTTTTATATGGCTTCTAAGACAACCAATCATATCCGAGGGCTTGCACATTCAAATTTGCATATTGTTGCCTTCATGGCTTCCCAGCCAGCCAATCATATCTTAGGCCTTGCACATTCAAATTTGCATATTGGGGCAATCATGGCTTCTAAGACAACCAATCATCTATGTCATATATCTATGATATTTCATATTTTTATTTTAAATGGTCAACATTTCAAGATTCTCCCATGTCTTCTGAACACAACGGTCTAAGAATGACCGTTTTAGCCCCTACGGTTAGGAATTTATGGCTGTTTGTTTGAGGGGAGTCCTCACTATGAGAAATAGACTGCAAAAATCCTGTCTCTCTCTGTGCTGCATGTGTAAAAGCCTGCACTTGGTGCACCAGTTTTGGCGAGAAAAAGCACACAACCCTCTGATTGGTGGATTCAAATTGAGAAGCTCACAGCTGTTTGACTGACCTAGAAACATGCTGTTAACAGCCCCTGTTCACTTGCTGATGCTGCTGTGTGTGTGTGTGTGTGTGTGTGTGAGCCTGAGTGTGTGTGTGTGTGTGTGTGTGTGTGTGTGTGTGTGTGTGTGTGTGTGTGTGTGAGAGAGAGAGAGAGAGAGAGAGAGAGACACACACAAAGCCCTTTTAGGGCAGCATCTCATTGTTGGATAAAAATATAATATATTCAGACTGGTTGACTGGCATAGACCCTGTGTGTGTGTCTCTCTGTACATTTGTGTATCCATATTTGATTTTGTGCGTATTTGTTGATTTGTGTATCCATATTTAATTTTGTGTGTATCTGTTGGCTGTTCTTATTTGTATTTCTAAATGTATTTTTATTTTATTTTTTCACAGGTGAACAAAAATTAGTTTTGAGCAAACTTAACCATGTTCCTTTTATTCAGCTTGTCATTTTACCTTTCCAATATTTTCACTTAAGTTATTACTATTCTGCTAAATCATAGTATCTGTTCTAAATCATTGTTATTGAGCTATATTGCAGGATTTCTGCTAAATCATAGTATTTCTACTATATTATATTTTTCTTTCTAAATATATCATTTCTGCTATAGAGTAGTATTTCTGTAATGTTTAAGAATGTTTGGCTAAATATATTCTTTCTGTTATCTTATACTATTTCTCCGAAATTTTTGTATTTTTGGGAAGTTATCGTGTTTCTGGTAAGTTACAATATTTCTGCTAAGTTCTGCTATGCTATTGTATTTCTGCCAAGTATTATGTTTCCTCTAAGATATTGCAGTTCTGCTAAGTTACTACATTTAGCAACGTTCCTTTGCTTCTGCAAAAGTTTTCACAAATTCTGCAACTTTTCAGCTTTTTCAGCTAGTTTCAGCTGACAGCTTCAGCGTTCCAGCATCCACACTGCATTTTCGCAGGAAATGCAATTTTTTAGTTGTGTGGATGCTTTATGCATCCACACTATTGAGTTCCTGTTTCTCTTTATTCTTTATTATTCCAGTTGCCACTTTTGTAAGTTTTTTGGCACTTAACTACTTTCACAATTTTCAGCCGATTTTCACCGTTCAAATTTTAAACTATTCTGCTATTTCTGCTAATGTGTGCTATGACTTTTGGTATTTTTTGCTGTTATACTTTTTAAAATATTAAGCTTTTTTTCCTTTAATTTGTCCCATTGAAATGAATGGGAAATTTCTGCAATTCTGCTAAAACTTGCTAATTTTTGAAACTTAACTACTTTCTCATACTTTCGCCTAGAACAACCATTCAAACTTTAAAATGTTCACAAATTATTGGGATATTCATGAATGATTCAGCTTTTTCATATCTGTTACCGTTTTCATCTTATCCCTCTTTAAGTTTTGAGTTTCATCTTTGTGATTTTTCACAAAATACATGCGTTGTTATGGTTGCTATGCAGTTGGTTCTAAGTGAGCCACTGTACCTTTGGCAATTTTCTCTTCATGTCCGAACAACTTCTTGCTACTTGATTAATTTTCACTCAACTCCCACAAATTATACATCAACACGTAGGTATTTTTGCTGGCTTTCAGAAAATGTCACTATCATTGTTGTGGGATTTATAGAATTTTGGCAAATCTCCTCAGACCAACACAAAGTCTCAAAAATCCCCATAGAAAGTCAATGGAGAGCTTGTTCAAAATCACAGCTTGATTTCTGTAATGAGAGGCATATTCGAATCGTCATATCTCCTTAACGAAGCGAAGTTAAAACATGAGGCTTGTCCCAGTATATCTTCAGACACTCCTGACACTCACAATTCAAGAATTTCTTTCTCACCTATTACCGTTCTGAAATGAGTTGGACTTGTTTGAGGGTAGGAAATTCGTCCTTCGCTCAGATTTCTTCAGATTTCAAACTCTGGAAATGATCCACTTTTTTTCTCTCGTCATATCTTTTTAATGGATATCAACAGAGACCTGAAAATTTCCAAGATTGTTCACCAAAGCCTGCTGTCTCTTACGGTGAAAAAATGATATTGATACTCCAAATAGATTTAGAGTTAGAAAGCGTTGTTTGAGGGGAAGTCAAGGCAGTTTTCGCTTTGCCTCTACTCAGTTATGGTGCATTACAAGTCAAATATCTTTAATAATTCATATTTTAATGATAAAGTGTCAACACTTTAAGATTCCCCATCTCTT
The DNA here is from genome assembly GCF_013358895.1 of Oreochromis aureus. Classification (NCBI taxonomy): domain Eukaryota; kingdom Metazoa; phylum Chordata; class Actinopteri; order Cichliformes; family Cichlidae; genus Oreochromis; species Oreochromis aureus. Next base: position 6,069,313 of record NC_052950.1, read on the forward strand.
CTGAACAAAACGGTGTAAGAATGACCGTTCTAGCCCTCACGGTTAGGAAATTATGGTCATTTGTTTGAGAGGAATCCTCACTATGAGAAATACACTGCAGAAATCCTGTCTCTGTGCTCTGTGTGTGTAAAACGGCTGCACCTGTTTTGGCGGGAAAAAGTACACAGCCTCTCTGATTGGTGGATTCAAATTTAGCAGCTCCCAGGCTGCTTGACTGACCTAGAAACTTGCTTGTCTCTCCTGTGTGTCTGTGTGTGTGTGTGTGTGTGTGTGTGTGTGTGTGTGTGTGTGTGTGTGTGTGTGTGTGTGTGTGTGTGAGAGAGAGAGAGAGGAGGGGCGAGAGAGAGTTTTATTATATGATTTAAATTCAATATATTTAGACTGGTTGACTGAATTTGATCCTGTGTGTGTCTCTCTGTGCATGTGTGTTTCCATATGTGTCCATATTTGTGATTGTGTCACTGTTATACTTTTTTTGCTGATTTTTTCATTTAACAATTACATTTGAGGGACCCTTAGCATGTTCAGGATTCTTTCAGCTGTCCATTTTGCTTTTCCAATTTTTCTATTTAAGTTATTACTATTGTGTTGAGTCATAGCATTTCTGCTGCTTTTCAGTATTTGTGCTAAATACAGCATTTCTGCAAAATCATACTATGTCTGCTATTTTATGAGATTTGTGCTAAATACAGCATTTCTGCTAAATCATACTCTTTCTGCTATTTCATAAGATTTGTGCTAAATATAGTGTTTCTGCTATTTCTGCCAAATTTAGTATTTTTGATTAATTAGGGTTTTTCTACCAAATCATAGTACAGTTTTACTGCTTTTTATAGGATTTTAGAGGATATTTATATTGCTTAATATAGTATTTCTGCTTTTTGTAGGATTTGTGCTTAATATAGTTTTTCTACTAAATGTAGTATTTATGCTTAATCATACTATTTCTATATATTTCTGCCAGGTCCCCAGGCAGCTAATCCTCTGTGAGGACTGATACATACAAATACATATCAGGGCCTGCACGGCTTCCCAGCCAGCCAATCATATCTGGGGTCTGCCCTTTCTTTCTCTCGTCATATCTCAGCGACGGATGTACAAAGAGTAATGAAAATCGCAGTCAAAGTACACCAAAGTCCGCTGATTCACCCAGTACAAGAATTATGCTTCTAGTCCACACCTAGTTTTTGAGTTACACGACGTTTTGTAACTGCAAAAACGGCGTTTTTTTCGCCCTCACCGCAATCTGATTCTGATTGCTCATCACCCTGTTTTCCAGGCGCACGCTCTCTTTCCCAGTGGCGCAGTTGGTAATGACACAGGTCTGCAACCCAAAGGTCGTGGGTTCAATTACACCTTGGGCAACATGTGTTTTGCCCTACAAATTAATACACTATCACAGACCACTAATTCATATTCATCATTTATTACAATTCTGCAACCTTTTATGATTTTAGCAGCTTTTGTAATATGGACCTCATATTCTTGTTAACACTCCATGGCACAAATACTATTCCCTTTAGGCTCTGTGTGTGTGTGTGTGTGTGTGTGTGTGTGTGTGTGTCCCAGAGAGAGAGAGAGAGACTCCTCCATAGAGAGAGCCCTTTGATGGGAGCATCTTATTATATCACTTAAATTCAATATATTTAGACTGGTTGACTGAATTTGGTCCTGTGTGTGTCTCTCTGTGCATGTGTGTTTCCATATGTGCCCATATTTGTGATTGTGTCACTGTTATATTTTTTTTGCTGATTTTTTCATTTAACAATTACATTTGAGGGACCCTTAGCATGTTCAGGATTCTTTCAGCTGTCCATTTTGCTTTTCCAATTTTTCTATTTAAGTTATTACTATTGTGTTGAGTCATAGCATTTCTGCTGCTTTTCAGTATTTGTGCTAAATACAGCATTTCTGCAAAATCATACTATGTCTGCTATTTTATGAGATTTGTGCTAAATACAGCATTTCTGCTAAATCATACTCTTTCTGCTATTTGGAAGATTTGTGCTAAATATAGTGTTTCTGCTATTTCTGCCAAATTTAGTATTTTTGATTAATTAGGTTTTTACCAAATCATAGTACAGTTTTACTGCTTTTTATAGGATTTTTAGAGGATATTTATATTGCTTAATATAGTATTTCTGCTTTTATAGGATTTGTGCTTAATATAGTTTTTCAAAAAATGTAGTATTTATGCTTAATCATACTATTTCTATATATTTCTGCCAGGTCCCCAGGCAGCTAATCTCTGTGAGGACTGATACATACAAATACATTTCAGGGCCTGCACGGCTTCCCAGCCAGCCAATCATATCTGGGGTCTGCCCTTTCTTCTCTCGTCATATCTCAGCCAGATGTACAAAGAGCAATGCAAATCACTGTCCTGTGTACGCTGATTCACCCAGTACAAGAATTATGCTTCTAGTGCACCTAGTTTTTGAGTTACACGACGCAGTGTGTAACTGCAAAACTGTGTTTTTCGCCTCTCACCGCAATCTGATTCTGATTGCTCATCACCCTGTTTTACAGGCGCGCTCTCTTTCCCAGTGGCGCAGTTGGTAATGCACAGGTCTGCAACCCAAAGGTCGTGGGTTCAATTACACCTTGGGCAACATGTGTTTTTTCCTACAAATTAATACACTATCACAGACCACTAATTCATATTATCATTTATTACAATTCTGCAACAGTTTTATGATTTTAGCAGCTTTTGTAATATGGACCTCAGATTCTTGTTAACACTCCATGGCACAAATACTATTCCTTTAGGCTCTGTGTGTGTGTGTGTGTGTGTGTGTGTGTGTGTGTGTGTGTGTGTGTGTGTGTGAGAGAGAGAGAGAGAAAGAGAGCCCTTTGATGGGAGCATCTTATTATATCACTTAAATTCAATATATTTAGACTGGTTGACTGAATTTGGATTTTGTGTGTGTCTCTCTATGCATGTGTGTTTCCATATGTGCCCATATTTGTGATTGTGTGACTGTTCCATTTTTTTCTGCTTTTTTTTTTCAATTAACAATTAGATTTGAGGGACCCGTAGCATGTTCAGGATTTTTCCAGCTGTCCATTTTGCTTTTCCAATTTTTCTATAAGTTATTACTGTTGTGCTAAGTCATAGCATTTCTGCTGCTTTTTCAGTATTTGTGCAAAATACAGCATTTCTGCTAAATCATACTATTTCTGCATATTTTATGAGATTTGTGCCAAATACAGCATTTCTGCTAAATCATACTATTTCTGCTATTTCATAAGATTTGTACTAAATATAGTGTTTCTGCCAAATATAGTATTTCTGCTTAATTATAGTATTTCTGCCATTTTATAGTATTTGTGCTAAAACATAGTATTTCTACTAAATGTAGTATTTATGCTTAATCATACTATTTGTATATATTTCTGCCAGGTCAGGCAGCTAATCCTCTGTGAGGACTGAGACATATAAAATTTACATATCAGGGCCTGCACGGCTTCCCAGCCAGCCAATCATATCTGAGGTCTGCCCTTTCTTCTCTCGTCATATCTCAGCGACAGATGTACAAAGAGCAATGCAAATCACAGTCAAAGTACACCAAAGTCCGCTGATTCACCCAGTATAAGAATTATGCTTCTAGTGCACCTAGTTTTTGAGTTACACGACGTTTTGTAACTCCAAAAACTGTGTTTTCGCCTCTCACCGCAATCTAATTCTGACTGCTCATCACCCAGTTTTCCAGGCGCTCGCTCTCTTTCCCAGTGGCGCGCAGTTGGTAATGACACAGGTCTGCAACCCAAAGGTCGTGGGTTCAATTACACCTTGGGCAACATGCCTTTTTTTTTCCTACAAATTAATACACTATCACAGACCAGTAATTGATATTCATCATTTATTACAATTCTGCAAACTTTTATGATTTTAGCAGCTTTTCTAATATGGACCTCAGATTCTTGTTAACACTCCATGGCACAAATACTCTTCCCTTTAGGCTCTGTGTATGTGTGTGTGTATCAATATTTCTCCCATTTTAAAGTATTACTCCTCCATAATTGTATTTCTGTTAAATCAAAGTACTTTTACTACATCTTAGTACTTCTGCTCAATCATAGTATTTCTGCTAAATCATAGTATTTTGCCAAATTATGGTTTTTTGTGCCAAATCATAACATTTGTTTTATGTTACAGTATTACTACTAAGTGGAGGAATTTCTGTCATGTTACAGTATATGTGCTGATTACAGTATTTCTGCTAAATCATAGTATTTCTACTATATTATATTTTTCTTTCTAAATATAGCATTTCTGCTATATAATTGTATTACTACTATGTTATAATATTTGTGCTAAACCAGAGTATTTCTGCTGAAACATAGTATTTCTGCCGAATGATAGTATTTCTGTCAAATTACAGTATTTTTGCTAAAACATAGTATTTGAGCAAAAAAAATTTCAATATTAATAGTAAATTACAGTGTCTCTGGTAAATCGCAGCATTTCTGCTATGTTGTACTGTATTTTTTCTAAATCATAGTATTTCTGTAATGTTTAAGAATGTTTGGCTAAATATATTCTTTCTGTTATCTTATACTATTTCTCCTAAATTCTTGTATTTTTGAGAAGTTATCGTGTTTCTGGTAAGTTACAATATTTCTGCTAAGTTCTGCTATGCTATTGTATTTCTGCCAAGTATTATGTTTCCTCTAAGATATTGCAGTTCTGCTAAGTTACTACATTTTAGCAAAGTTCCTTTTCTTCTGCAAAGTTTTTACAAATTCTGCAACTTTTCAGCTTTTTCTGCTAGTTTCAGCAGACAGCTTCAGCATTACAGCATCCACACTGCATTTTCGCAGGAAATGCAAATTTTTCTAGTTATTATTATTCTTCAAGTTGCTTCCGTACGTTTTTCGTCCGTTAACTACTTCCACAATTTTCAGCCGATTTTCACCGTTCAAATTTTAAACTATTCTGCTATTTTTGCTAATTCCTGCTATGACTTTTGCTATTTTCTGCTCTTATACTTTTTAAAATATTAAGCTTTTTTCCTTTAATTTGTCCCATTGAAATGAATGGGAAACTTCCGCAATTCTGCTAAAACTTACTCTTTTTTGAAACTTAACTACTTTCTCATACTTTCGCCTAGAACAACCATTCAAATTTTAAAATGTTCACAAATTATTGGGCTATTCATGAATGATTCAGCTTTTTCATATCTGTTACCGTTTTCATCTTATCCCTCTTTAAGTTTTGAGTTTCATCTTTGTGATTTTTCACAAAATACATGCGTTGTTATGGTTGCTATGCAGTTGGTTCTAAGTGAGCCACTGTACCTTTGGCAATTTTCTCTTCATGTCCGAACAACTTCTTGCTACTCACTCAATTTTCACTCAACCCACACAAATTATACATCAAAACGTAGGTATTTTTGCTGGCTTTCAGAAAATGTCACCATCATTGTTGTGAGATTTATAGAATTTTGGCAAATCTCCTCAGACCAACACAAAGTCAGAAAACTCTCCATAGAAAGTCAATGGAGAGTTTGTTCAAAATCATCGCTTGATTTCTGTAATGAGAGGCATATTCGAATCGTCATATCTCCTTAACGAAGCGAAGTTACGACATGAGGCTTGTCCCCGTATATCTTCAGACACTCCTGACGCTCACAATTCAAGAATTATTTTCTCACCTATTACCGTTCTGAAATGAGTTAGACTTGTTTGAGGGTAGGAAATTAGTCCTTCGCTCAGATTTCTTCAGATTTCAAACTCTGGAAATGAACCACTTTTTTCTCTCGTCATATATCTTTTAATGGATTTCCACAGAGACCTGAAAATTTCCATGATTGTTCACCAAAGCCTGCTGTCTCTTACGGTGAAAGAATGATATTGATACTCCAAATAGATTTAGAGTTAGAAAGCGTTGTTTGAGGGCAAGTCAAGGCAGTTTTTGCTTTGCTCTACTCAGTTATGGTGCATTAGAAGTCAAATATCTTTAATAATTCATATTTTAATGATAATGTGTCAACACTTTAAGATTCCCCATCTCTTCTGAACAAAGCGGTGTAAGAATGACCGTTCTAGCCCCTACGGTTAGGAAATTATGGTCATTTGTTTGAGGGGAGTCGTCATTATGAGAAATAGACTGCAAAAGTCCTGTGTCTCTCTGTGCTGCGTGCACCTGTTTTGGCGGGAAAAAGTGCACAGGCTCTGTGATTGGTGGATTCAAATTCAGCAGCTCCCAGGCTGCTTGACTGAGCTAGAAACTTACTTCTCTCTCCCTGTGTGTGTGTGTGTGTGTGTGTGTGTGTGTGTGTGTGTGTGTGTGTGTGTGTGTGTGTGTGTGTGTGTGTGTGTGTGTGTGTGTGTGTGTGTGTGTGTGTGTGTGTGTGAGAGAGAGAGAGAGAGAGAGAGAGAGAGAAAGCCTTTTTATGGGATGATCTCATTGTAAGATTCAAATTCAATATATTTAGACTGGTTGACTGAATTGGATCTTGTGTGTGTGTGTGTGTGTGTGTGTGTGTGTGTGTGTGTGAAAGAGAGAGAGAGAGAGAGAGAGAGAGAGAAAGCCTTTTATGGGATGATCTCATTGTAAGATTCAAATTCAATATATTTAGACTGGTTGACTGAATTGGATCTTGTGTGTGTGTGTGTGTGTGTGTGTGTGTGTGTGTGTGAGATGATCTCATTGTAAGATTTAAATTCAATATATTTAGACTGGTTGACTGAATTGGATCTTGTGTGTGTGTGTGTGTGTGTGTGTGTGTGTGAGAGAGAGAGAGAGAGAGAGAGAGAGAGAGAGAGAGAGAAAGCCTTTTATGGGATGATCTCATTGTAAGATTCAAATTCAATATATTTAGACTGGTTGACTGAATTGGATCTGTGTGTGTGTGTGTGTGTGTGTGTGTGTGTGTGTGAGAGAGAGAGAGAGAGAGATAGGCGAGAGAGCTTTTTATGGAAGCATCTTATTGTATGATTTAAATTCAATATATTTAAACTGGTTGACTGAATTTGGTCCTGTGTGTGTCTCTCTGTGCATGTGTGTTTCCATATGTGTACATATTTCTGATTGTGTGACTGTTATACTTTTTTTTTGCTGATTTTTTCATTTAACAATTATATTTGAGGGACCCTTAGCATGTTCAGGATTTTTTCAGCTGTCCATTTTGCTTTTCCAATTTTTCTATTTAACTTATTACTATTGTGCTAAGTCATAGCATTTCTGCTGCTTTTCAGTATTTGTACTAAATACAGCATTTCTGCTAAATCATACTATGTCTGCTATTTTATAAGATTTGTGCTAAATACAGCATTTGTGCTAAATCATACTATGTCTGCTATTTTATAGGATTTGAGGTAAATATAATATTTCTGTGTAATTATAGTATTTCTACCAAATCATAGTATTACTGCTAAAACTAAAAGTATTTCCGCCAAATCTTGATAGTTCTGCTATGTTATTGTACTTGTAATTAATTATAGTATTTGTGCCCTAGCATAGTATTTCTGCCAAATCTTAGTATTATTGCTAAATCATAGTTTTTGAGCAAAATCATATTATTTGAGCATATTCATTCTATTTGTGCCATAGAATAGTATATTTGCTGAATCACAGCATTTCTGCTATGTTGTAGTATTTGTCCTAAATCACAGTATTTCTGCAGTGTTTAGGTATTTTTGTTTAAATAAAGTATCTCTGTAATCTTGTACCATATTTGCTAAATTTCTGTATTTCTGAGAAGTTATCATGTTTCTGCTAAGTTACAATATTTCTGCTAAGTTCTGCTAGGTTATTTTATTTCTGCCGAGTATTATGTTTTCTTTACATTATTGCAGTTCTGCTAAGTTTTTACATTTTGCTAAGTTCTTATGCTTCTCCAAATATATTACAATTTTTGCTACTTTTAAGCTTTTTCAGCTATTTTTAGCAGACAGCTTCAGCGTTACAGCATCCACACTGCATTTTCGCAGGAAATGCAAATTTTCTAGTTATTATTATTATTCTTCAAGTTGCTTCCGACGTTTTTGCTGTTTAACTACTTCCACAATTTTCAGCCGATTTTCACCGTTCAAATTTTAAACTATTCTGCTATTTCTGCTAAAGTGTGCTATGACTTTTTTGGTATTTTTTGCTCTTATACTTTTTAAAATATTACGTTTTTTCCTTTAATTTGTCCCATTGAAATGAATGGGAAACTTCCATAATTCTGCTAAAACTTACTCTTTTTGAAACTTAACTACTTTGTCCTACTTTCACCTAGAACAACCATTCAAATTTTAAAATATTCACAAATTATTGGGCTATTCATGAATGATTCAGCTTTTTCATATCTGTTACCGTTTTCATCTTATCCCTCTTTAAGTTTTGAGTTTCATCTTTGTGATTTTTCACAAAATACATGCGTTGTTATGGTTGCTATGCAGTTGGTTCTAAGTGAGCCACTGTACCTTTGGCAATTTTCTCTTCATGTCCGAACAACTTCTTGCTACTCGCTCAATTTTCACTTAACCCACACAAATTATACATCAAAACGTAGGTATTTTTGCTGGCTTTCAGAAAATCTTACTATCATTGTTGTGAGATTTATAGAATTTTGGCAAATCCTCAGACCAATACAAAGTCAGAAAACTCTCCATAGAAAGTCAATGGAGAGTTTGTTCAAAATCATCGCTTGATTTCTGTAATGAGAGGCATATTCGAATCGTCATATCTCCTTAATGAAGCGAAGTTAAAACATGAGGCTTGTCCCGTATATCTTCAGACACTCCTGACGCTCACAATTCAAGAATTTTTTTCTCACCTATTACCGTTCTGAAATGAGTTAGACTTGTTTGAGGGTAGGAAATTCGTCCTTCGCTCAGACTTCTTCAGATTTCAAACTCTGGAAATGAACAACTTTTTCTCTTGTCATATCTTTTTTTGGATTTCCACAGAGACCTGAAAATTTCCATGACTGTTCACCAAAGCCTGCTGTCTCTTACGGTGAAAAATGATATTGATACTCCAAATAGATTTAGAGTTAGAAAGCGTTGTTTGAGGGCAAGTCAAGGCAGTTTTGCTTTGTTCTACTCAGTTATGGTGCATTAGAAGTCAAATATCTTTAATAATTCATATTTTAATGATAAAGTGTCAACAGTTGAAGATTCCCCCATCTCTTCTGAACAAAACGGTGTAAGAATGAC